>NW_014579293.1:12261-37364 GCF_000485595.1 Priapulus caudatus
AGCAGAGTGACGTCAAGAGGGGCAGAGTGACGCTTGAGAACAGAGTGACACGTGGGGACAGAGTGACGTGTGTGGACAGAGTGACGTCAAGCGGAGCAGAGTGATGTGTGGGGACAGAGTGATGTGTGGGGACAGAGTGACGCGTGGCGACAGAGTGACGTGTGGGGACAGAGTGACGTCAGGCGGGGCATAGTGACGTCAGACAGGGCAGAGTGACGTCAGGCAGGGTAGAATGACGTGTGAGGACAGAGTGATGCGTGGGGACAGAGTGACGCGTGGGGACAGAGTGATGCGTAGGGACAGAGTGACGTGTGGGGACAGAGTGATGTGTGGGGACAGAGTGACGTGTGGGGACAGAGTGACGTCAGGCGGGGCATAGTGACGTCAGGCAGGGCAGAGTGACGTCAGGCGGGACAGAGTGATGCGTGGCGACAGAGTGACGGATGGTGACAGAGTGATGCATGGGGACAGAGTGACGTGTGGGGACAGAGTGATGCGTAGGGACAGAGTGACGCGTGGGGACAGAGTGACGTGTGGGGACAGAGTGACGTGTGGGGACAGAGTGACGCGTGGGGACAGTGACGCGTGGGGACAGAGTGACGTCAGGCAGGGCAGCGTGACGTGTGGGGGCAGAGTGACGTGTGGGGACAGAGTGACGTGTGGGGACAGAGTGACGTGTGGGGACAGAGTGACGTCAGGCAGGGCAGAGTGACGTCAGGCGGGCAGAGTGACGCGTAGGGACAGAGCGACGCATACGGGAAGGTTGACACACGCGGGCAGAAAGTACCAATGCAAAAATTCCCGCGTGCGTCACTGTTTTGTCACACGTTTTTGTCATTATTAACCCCTGATATATATATACCTAAGAGGTAAAAGAGGAGCCAAAGGAGGAACACATAGTTAGAATATGCCAAGTACACTGAACACTCATGTGAATTTCCCATTAGGGTTTAGTTAAGGTCAGTGTTAGGGTTAGATTAGGGGGTCAGAGAAGCTCAGGGTCTTGTGGAGTTAACCGATGGCTAGCCTTTTTACCCAAACGCCCTCAGTGTCTGTGAGCTTACCAGCAAGTCTGCCCTTCTCTTTCTCCAGCTCCAACTGTAGGCACCGGGCAAGCTCCTCAGTCTGATGCTCACTGGCGTCTGCTCTCGCCTGCTCCAGCGCCACTTGGAGGCCAGCAATGTGCTGCTGGTACTCTTCCACCTGCCATGGATTAGATATGGTCAACTAATTCACAAAAAACATGGCCAAGTAAGAGCAAGTTCACATTGAAAAGAAGTTCTGGACAAAGAGCAGCAAATTTACGATTCAAAAGAAATCAATGCCAAGGATGCGCCATTTCAGATTCGAAAGAAATTATGGCCAAGGATAAGCAATTTTGGATTCAAAAGAAATCACGACAAGGATGAGCAGTTCCAGATTCACAAGAAATCACGGCCAAAGAATCATGGCCCCGCGTGATGAACGCAACTCACCGACGATTTGAACAGGTTGCTGACTTCCTCTAGCTGCTCCTCCAAATCTTCCTTCTCTTCCCTGGTATTCTCAAGTTGCTGCAGAGCGAGCATCAGCTGCATGCTAGCGCCGCCCGCCTGCTCTGTCGCGCTCGCCCGCCTCCCGGCATCGTCGGCGCCCTGGTCTGCCTCTGGCAACACCCCGTCACCTTCACTCACGACAACATCTCTGCACGCGTCTGCGGCTGCGTCGTCAACATCCGCGGATTCAACGGCCAAGAGTTCGGCGTCGCGACCTGTAAGGTCCGCAGCACTGTCAGGGGGTACCGCTGTAGTCTCTGCTTGATTCAGGTGCCTCAGTTCATCCTCGGCTTTGCTTCTCACTGCACTGGCAGTCTGTAGCTGCTGTGTAAGAACATTCACCCTGCGTACACACACAAACGAGACACCATGAGACGAACAACAGTCATACGATTGAGGTTCATGCCACATGTACGCACACACGCACACGTGCGCACGCACACACGCACGCACGCGCGCACGCAGCCATTCACACGCACGCACGCACGCAGGCATTCACACGCACGCACGCACGCACACACACACACACAGGGTTCATATACCGATATATACGCCCATAGTTCACACACGCTCAGTGTTTCCCCTGCATTGACACGAGCGAGGCGGCCACTTCGCTCAAATCTCAGCTGCCACACAGAAATTTATCCAAAAACACCGCCTTGCTGACGAAAATCACTGTTCTTCCATCAATAAACTACACTTTATTGACAGCGTTCGAAATTAGTGCCGACCCGGAGCCCCTAGGCCACCAAGTTTTTGCTTCGGCCACCATCTCTACGAAACTGGACCGGCACTTTTTCCAACTCATATTACGCTGAAATACTACGGTTATCGCAACGGCAGTTTAGACAAAATTGTGAACGGGAGCGCATTCTAATGCTAAATGCTCCATTTCCTGAACGTAGACGGGGTATCCAAAACATCTAGAGCCGAGGGCATGAACTCCCTCAACGCATGATTCGCCACACGAACAAAACCTCGTGACAGTCTAAGAAATCGATTGCAGCGGCATGTACCGTAGCCCAGTGTTTTTATGCCCGCATAACAATAAGTTCATATGTCGCAGGGGTTATCGTGGGGAGTGAGGGCACGACCAGTGACACCTGACACGCATGTAATCAAAGCTGTTAACTGAATTTGTCACTTTTCTTTATGTAGAAAGTGGACTATTTTTATTCAGTTAGATATCTAGAAGCAATGTAAATTGCATATACTTCAAGATTCTAGGCACTTGTAACTTTGCGGATATGCGGCAGCATTGATCTATGCATGGGGGTACCAAGGACTGGGGAGGAGAAAAACGAAAGTAAAACCTTTCCCAGAAGCTTGTTTGTTCCGTTTGACAACTTGAAAAAGTGATTCAAGAGTCTCATATGTGTTCAGAATAGCTTAGAATGCACCAAATTGCAAAATTTTTAAACAATTTCCCGGGGGAGCATGCCCCCGGACCCCCCTAGCATGACGATCACCTTCGCTGCTTGCATTGCTTGCTTCTCGGATTGCGCAACCACCCAAATTTTTTTTACCGCCTCGCTGACCTTTTTGGCCAGGGGAAACACTGCACGCTAATATGTGTCTATCTATGTGGATATGCACTGGTAATCGAGAAAGCACCCTCACTTGGAGTTGTACTCGTCCTGCTTCCTTTCTAGTTCGTCTCTGACCTCCTCCAGCTCCTTCATCAGCCGCACGACCTTCGCTTTCTGTTTGGAGAGCTCCTTGTGAGACTGCTTCTGCTGCTTGTCTGCACCCAGTGTGTGCACAGCCGTCATCTCGCTCACCTGCAGTGCGAGAGACACAGTTACGTGCACTCACGGGGCAGGGCACTGTGACACCATGCATAGGAAGGTAGTAGAGGTAATTGACGCCGCGCTCAGGATCACACGAGTAAAACTTATGCACGATTATTAACGCTACTGCTCCACTAACCTGTTGCTCTAGTGCTGCCCTCTGGCCAAGCGCATCCTGTAGATGCATCTCGAGATCACTGAACCTCTTGTGCGTCGTCAGGAGAGCCTGCTGCAAGCCATCTTTCTCCTTGTCCAGCCCTTGGCACGTGCTCATCATTGACTGCTTCGCCTGCCTTAGCTTCATCAGCTATATACAACATAGTAAATTCACCAGCAATGGGCAAATAATAAACAAACAACGATAATGGTAATGATGACAATAATAATAACAATAAAAAAATAATATAATATTATATATAAGCAAGATTGAGCATGTAGCACGCAGCATATCAACATAACAAAAACGTGCCAAAACAATAGCTCTGTGGGACAATTCTTACAGGTAAGTGAAATTCCACGGGCTATGGAGATTAAGTGAGAGTTTATTTACAATACAAGAGCCGCAGAGCGTCTGGTCTCATCTGAGGTCTGTTGCTACGGTTATAAACGTAACATTTAAGTCGTGCGTAGTGACACCTTTGTTAGGCAGTTATGCAGATACGCAGTTGCGTACACATCATTTCAGCAACCTTCTGCATACCTCCCAAATCTCATTGGTTGATACAAATCGCGTGCCTGAAACTCCTGTTTTATGGTGCATTGTGACCCTAACCCTATTTAAAAAAAGGGTTATTTGTTGTTATGAAATTGTTGTAAAAATTATTTGTTGTTATGAAATTGTTGTAAACATTATTTGTTGTTATGAAATTGTTGTAAATAAATCATGTAAATATTTTCCTTAATTGGAAAGAAATAGTTAAATGGATAAAGATAGAAAAATACAGTAAACAGGTAAATAATAAAAAATCTGATGGGATTCGATCCAAGGACCTTTGAGCCGTAATCCTGTGCTGTAGCCGTTTGGCTATCGAGGCATATTGCGTTTCCAGATTATGGATGTGCCATGAATATTAGAACACTGTGATATCATTGAGGCAGTTCAGGAATCCATGTTTAACCCTCCTCTTGAGGGTCAAAAGATTATCAGACACTTACTCTTTGCACGTCAGTGGAAAGCACATTTCATGGTCCTTTCAATAAAGTGATAAAAATGGTAGGTCAGCACTGAAACAAAAACGTTTTTCACTCTGTCCATTAGGCCATGTCCTCAGAAAATGTCTGATATCTGACCTTTCCCCCACTGCCCTTTGACCTGTGACCTCCAATTTCGGACTGGTGATGGGTTTTCCTACCATGATGCTATACACCGAATATTAAGAGCATAGGTCGAGCCGTTTAGATTTGTGCCGCAATTCTGCATTTCCTCCCTATACCTTAAGTTAAGGTGGGAATGTTCCCCCTTCTTTTACACCTCTTGACCTTTGACCCCCAGCTTCAACATCCCAACTCGTTTTCGAATTACACCCCTACGTCCCGACTTTCGAACCCGTACGTCGAGCCGTTTAGATTTGTGCCCAACTGTTGACGGACGCACGCACGCACGATCATGCAATTCTACAAGCTGCATCTGACTACGTCAGATGAGCTAATCATAATAACTATAAGTTAGATTTTTTATTCACTAGATACCACATCATGTTATATAGTTTACCACATCAGAATTCACGCAGACACTCACATGCGCATGTACACACACGTAACACATTCAAGCACCCACTAATGTAAGGTTTAAAATTTCAACGACACTGGAAAAGACTTGTGGTGATGAACGAAGGCGTCACGTATGATATATAATATATATAAAGCGAAATGTAATGTTTAAAATCGTTTTTGACACTGGTAATGATGAACGAAGATGTCGCACACACCTCTTCTTCGTAGCCCAACCTCTGTGTTCTGAGATCGTCCATTGCTGATGCTGCCACCTGGTGTGCAGTAACATCCATGCGAGTCTGGACTTGCTCCTGGGCTGCAGCAAGTTCCATCTCTAGCCTATCTTTGTCACGCTGTACCTCCTCCAGCCGTGTGCTTTTCACATTAAGCTCCTGGAAGTTGCGACATGGCAAAGCATAAGCAAATGTGTTTCAATTCAGCTAAGCTGAAGGCACTGCCATTGTTCGTGAGCATTTTAAATTATATATATGCAGTAGTGATAAGACAAACAAATTAAAAATTGCAGGCTTTCTCGGCCTCACTGAGAACATAATCCAGTTAACTACTCAATTTAAGTCTTTGTGTTTTGCACTGTGAACCTAACGCTAATGTTAAACTACTTTTCGCGCAATAAATATCGGGGAAAATCTAATTTCGATGCCACACCTGTCTCATTAGTCTATAGCTGTGTTCCACCCTATTCATGTCGCCCTTCAATTTCTGCAAGGCAAGGTCAAACACTTTCTTCTCGTCTTGAGCAGATGACAGCTGAACCTAAAGATAGAAATATTTCATTTTATACCATCCAGGGTTTCTTATACATAAGAGGCACAGTGGTGCACCGCTGTTGTCAAATTTAACATCACCGTTGTGAAAATGTTCCTGTACTTACCTGCCATTTTATTTTCAGGGTGCCTCAAATGCTGTCTAAGACATTCAAAATTTTAAAATTTTGCTGGGGGAGACCCCCCAGAACCCCCCCAGCGAGAGGGGGAGTTCCCCCTCCATTTCTCCCCCCCCCGCGTCTGCCTGCAGCGTCCGCATGCGTGCCTACGACACTCCTTTGAATCCATCATGAGCGTTTTTCCCCAAACTGGCCATTACTTCCTTTGTCTAATTTTCCCTCAGAAGCACCCCTGCCATGTAAATTAGGGTTTGGCAAAATTTCACAGGTGTTTTCCAAAAGCTTCCCAGGACTTAAAAAGTATTTTCCACGATCGTCAGAATTTAGACAAAAAATCTCTGTGACTTGATATCATTCAATCAATAATCAAGGAATGAACTATAATTAGGGAACCTCGCATGAGGCATATTTACTTGACTGAGACAAGATGGACGTGTGCTAATTTTAAGGACTAACTGGGACTAAACATAACAATGACTTTTTCCCTGGACTTTCCACACCAGGAAAATGGCAATGTATAATTCCGGGGCCGAATGCAAGAACACTTTGTACGCACAATATCGTGCGTACGAACGTTCATATGCACAAACAGGCATTTAGGTGGTATTCACAAAGAATTCTATTTCGTCAGAATCCTTCTATTTCGTGTGTACGGTATGCACACTAGCGACCATGCGCATGCACAATAACTGAGCTTTGAAACTGCATTTTATGCAGAGATACCAAATTAAACGCTAATAATAGTGTATTGCCAGTTTGCTATGAAAGGCAAATGATATAATTAGGGCATAAAGTTGCACATTTTCCTGTTTCAAAATGATCGAGAAACAATATAATAAGTAATTACCCACTGTTTTAATACAACATGTATTTCAGTAAAAGCATATAAGTAAATGTATAATGAAATAAAGTTGTATTTAAAGTTTCTATCTACCTATATTTACGTAACTTTATAGTGAACTTTTTAAACGTTGTAGACATCTGCTCATGGTTGTTATAAGCTGAAATATTGTCCCTTACTTTTGGCAACTTCCTGTTTTGGCTCACACCAATTCATAACTAGAAAGGGCAGTTGTCGCCAACTACATGTATCCCCCGTGATCTAGTATGAATGAAATATCTCTGTAAGGACGTAGAAGGTAGGTAAAGTTAAATAAGTCACAAAGACAAAAGGTTTGTTATGCAACTCATCTGCCTGAGATGTGCAAGTATGTTAAAATTGGTTGCTTTAGGGGTTTTGGTACGCGACACACCTTCTCCCCAAGATGTGTAAGTATACGAAGTTTGCTCGCGCTAGGTCAATTAGGGGCCGAGTTATAGAGCGGAAGGGAAATATGATCAAGGTCAAGGTCAAATAAAAGCCGCAGTGACGTGGTTTTGGTACGCGACACACCTTCTCCCCAAGATGTGTAAGTATACGAAGTTTGGTAGCACTAGGTCAATTAGGGGTTGAGTTATAGAGCAGAAGGGAAAGTGTCTGCGGCGGAGCAGAGCGGCAGCGGCGGCTGGACAGACCTGAAACCATAGTATCCCCGCCGACTTCGTCGCGGGGGATACAATTACATGTAGCATGCTAATCACGATGTTTAAGCAAAATATAAAATTCTGGGAATATATTTTTTGTGTATCCAGCAACTCCTATCTTGGTTCTGTTCCTGCTTATGCCTTGTCATAAATGTCGATGGTGTCAGCGTTACAGCCCCCTTCTTTGTGTCACTGTTTCTCCCACAAGATATTGCTGGATTTGGTATTGGGGCTGCTGCAGACACGTCTCCATCAGCATCATACACGCGCACGCGTTCACACACACCCACACTGCATGGTCATTTACTGTATATATATCATACATCTTGAATGATAAAGTTATTGTTCGGGGCATATATATCACAGTGCGAGTTAGCCTCGTGTTTAGCCTCGTGGATGCTGGCAGAGGAAAACAATGCTACTGACGGTAGGTTAGTTGATTTAATGGAAAAAGCAAAGGCAAAGTTGAGTAATGTAAACATAAGGAACCAGCCAAATCAGGCGAAACTAGGGTTGAGTTTTCAGAGCTATATTACGTTATAATAAAGTTCTCGCTTGTACTATGTGCGTTTTTGAGTACTGCTTTCGGGTTTTGAAAAGCCAACATTGATTACCAATCCGAGAATTAGATGACATTCTCCTTGATGCCAACATTCTGCCTGATGTGCTAGATGGTGTACAGAATATTGGGAGACAGGAAGCTATGCAAATGAGAAAGCACATCACTGAGAGTTGTTTTACGTAAACCACGTTTGGTCATAACATAGGGAAGCTTTTATTAAGCTCCACCCTGTACAAAATGTACATAGGTTTTCCAAACGTTCAAAACAATATGACACGGTTAAACCTGTGTAGTGCGACGGGGCTGTACTGCTGTTCGCATGACTAGTAATAGTTATAAGTAATACGACGCGCTTTGCAGTTACAGCGACTTATGTGTGTCAACTTGAGAAAATTATTATTATTTACTGTATAATTCAGCATGCCATATTACCTGAATCTTCATTTTTATTATTTTAAAGCAGTATAATGATCTTTTCTGAACTAGCAGTGATACTTTATTGTTTACATCCAAACGTGAAATGTATGGATGTCAATATATGTGCGAATTACTCCGCAACGTAGCGCACGTGAACAGTGAGCGTGCCGCGCAACCCATGCATGTTTAATTACAGACCCTGACAAACACAATGTAAAGCCAGGCTTAGGTCGGCCTTGCGACGCGACGCGATTGCCTTGCGACTGATTATCTGCAACTGGTTGCAAGTCGCAGCGACGATTGCATCGCAGAGAAAGTTCGACCTAAGCACCCCTGCGACTGTCAGCGACGGGTCTGTGAGGAGACTGCTCAGTGACTGGAAAATTGTTAGTCGCAGCGAGTCGCGCATGTTCTACTTTTGCGACGCGACGCGACTAGTTCCACCGGTCGCAAGCATTGTTTTTCATGGTTACTACTCGACATAAGCTGACTTGCGATCGCTGTGATGAACAATGCATGTGAATAAAACAATCAGTGCATACAGTCATGTACACAACATGCACACAGCAACAAGTCATGTAAACGCATTTAGTTGCGCGATCTATAAGCGATCGTAGCTTCGACCTAAACGCCTTCTGCGACTGCCTGCGACTGGTCACTGGCAGTCGCTGTCAGTCGCGTCGCCGTTGACCGAAGCACTCAGTCGCAGTGAGTTTCAGTGCGTCGCGTCGCATTCAATCGCAACTCGACCTAACGCCGGCTTTAGGTTCACTGCCACTGGCCAAAAGTAAGCCTCGTCCACTTTTTATAGATTTTTGATATGCCAATGCTGCTTTAGTCTGGATTCAGTAACATGTACGTACGTACACCCCACACACGTCTCTTGAATGCCAACTAAAGTTGTGCATACGCACATGATCGTACGCATTTCTTCTTGAATCCGGCCCCAGGACTCTCCCAGAGGTTTTACAGGACCAGTAGAAACCCTCACATGCACACTATTGTTTCAACATGATCTACATTCCACTCACACGTTACCTCGACAGCAGCCTTGCTCTCCTTCAGCCTGTGTATGTCTGCATCACGCGCATCCATGTCCTTCTGCAGGGCTGCCAGTTTAGACTGCAGCTCCATGTACTGCTGCGTGACCTCGTCATGCTCCAGGTCTTTGGTGGCAATCGCTTCCTGTGACAGCGCCAGTCTAGACAGCAGTTCCTTCTGCTGGTCCTCGAACGTGGCCAGTGCGGCTTCCCGCACCTGAGGCAAAGATTTTGTAAGATTTCCATGCGATGGAAGAGATCAAGATGACAAAAGTGTAGTAAATAGTGATATATTGATAGCAATTGTGAACTGCCAGCTATGTAAATGATCACGGTTAGCAAACCGTATGCAGGGTCTGGGAAATGATACTCAAAGTCTTTATCAGCCATCTTAATCCAGTTATCACGTGGATACTGATATCACACACAAGCTGCTGCTCTGCGTCAACAGATCGTGTCAAACACTGTTAGATTTACCACAATAGTCATGACATAATGAGCATAAAATGTCACAACTTTTGCACATGAAGTGTTGCCCAACAGCTACATTTTAGACAATGGTCACAAGTATTCGTGACGTTTTTGACAATGGGCCGCAGGTTTCTGATCGAGGTCAGAAGGATTGCATGGTCAGAGAACGTGAAATCTCCTTCTTCTCAACCAAACAAATGGGCCGACGTGCGATGGACCCACTGATTCTTTTGTGCACAGCAGTCGGAACTTAAAGTTAAATGCCCAGTTGTAGGCAAAACAGGTCGGATAATGGGTATACGGCGTGTGAGTAAATTCTGCCGGATCTGGGCACAAGATGCAGTTGGGCCAGTAGGTCCGACGGGTTTTGTATTCCTTGTTGGAGCATACCTTCAGCTCGTTGGTTGCGAGTTCCAGCTGATGTTCAAGCTCAGTGGACTTGATTGTCAGCGTGAACATCTTGCTCCGCTCCTCTTCGGTGGCATGCAGCTTCGTCCTGATGCTCTCCTGCGTCATGTTCTTCTCGCGCTCCACCTGTCAATGACGCACGCCGGAACTAAACATCATGTACACAGTCACACACAAAGCATGCACATACTGATATATACACATGACAATGTGCGTGTGTGCTGCATGCACACACTGATATAAACACCTGATAATATTAACACTGATATAATCACACAACATTGTGCACACTGATATTGTAACGTCTATTTTACATATGTTGTACATATGTCGGCCGTTGAAGTTTCTTCTTGAGACGAAGTCTATACGTAACGCGAAGTTGCAGAGGTGGGCGGCCAAGATATCGGAATTTGATGTTGACATCCGTTATAAGGAAGGCCGGTTTAATGTACAAGCGGATGCGTTATCGAGGCTTATTACAGATGTTCCAGTCGACCAGACTGATAGCAAAGGCTACATCACTGCTGAGGTACCACGAGAACAGGCGATGCTCGTCGCACCTGTAAGCTTGCAGGAGGAGGATGGTGCGGCTGTGGTGCGTGAGGGTGACAATGATAATCTTGAAACAGATCTCGACTGTTCATACACAGCAGATTCTTTCATTGCAGCAGCAGGACCCTTATGCAAGAACATGGTTGCACCTTCGAGGCAGAGCATCCGTCACTCCGTCACGCAGGGAGATGGCTGATTTCATACTAGAAGATGGATTCTTTTCATCTCGGAGCAGCCACTCATGACAGCGTTCCATGTCGACAGCTCTTGTGGTGCCTAAATCTCTTGTTCCACAGGTTTTGTTGTTTGTCATGACCATGTGTATGCTGGGCACCTAGGCTTTCAAAAACGTACTTGAGGGTGCGAGCGATATTATTGGCAGCACATGTTCACCGACATTCAGACACACGTTCGAGCGTGTGTCCAGATCGCAATGCTCGGAAGCTGAGACGGGTACATGGACCCATGAGAAATGCGCCATTGCCGAGTTATGTCAACCAGACGGTTGCTATTGACACGGTGGGGCCTTTACCGGTGTCAGACAGAGGGAACAGGTACATAGTTACGTTCTTGGATCTGTACTCATCATACCCTGAAGCGTACGCAGTCGCCGACAAGTCAGCCGCAACGATTGCGCAGCTCATTGTTGACAGGTTCATTCCTACACACGGTTGTCCATCGGCGTTCATGACTGATAATGGGTCGGAGTTTTGTAATTCTCTTACAGCTGCCATTTCGGAGGAATTCAAAATCCATCACATCCGTACGTCGCCCTACCATCCGGCGAGTAATGGACAGTGTGAGAGGTTTCACCGCACTTTAATAATATGGTTTCATGTTTATGTTGGCAGATCTGGAAGGGTTGGGATGAAAAGCTGGGTCCATTCGTTCGCGTACAAGAAGTAGTGTACATGGAACAATGCAACTCACGCCGTTCTTTGTTGTCTAGCGGAGAGATCCCGGTCATGCCGTTGATACATTCCTTCGGCCACGTAAGGTATCGTACACTGATGATCCCAGTGTCGTTGGCGCTCGACGGGCTTCATCGAGCGTATACGCAGATTCAAGAGAACACGAGGCGTACACGGGAGAAGAATAAGGTTATTTATGACAAAAGAGCTAAACAGCAGGAGTTCGTGCCTGGGACTCTGTTTATTGGTATAATCCTACGACGAAGCCATCCCAGTCGAGGAAGCTTGCGTCGTATTTTCGACCATATTACGTAGTAGTTCAGCAGTTGTCGTAGTTAATTCCTTATTAAGGCATGTACGGTCAGGCGTACACATGCGGTACATGTCGATAACCTCGCGCCAGCTTTCTCACAGGATGCATGGACAAGTACGTGCCACGAGAGAAAGTACTGACGACGGACAGACGGGGTACAGCCGCGAACGGAGTGCTAAATTTGTGAGCACCGCAGCAGGCACCGCAGACGACAGTGATGAGTGGAGGAGGACGTCATTCACTCTCGCCTCGCCTGAAGTAGTTGTGCTACACGTCAGGAATTATATACCATTGTGTTTTCTATTTCCAAGGCAGTTGTTGTATTTCTCCTGCAAGAGAGCATGGGAGACTTGTCAGTGGAGCAGATCCATGCAAGTCCAGGCGCGGTATTTGTGTCCGCGAGGCAGAAATGCGGCGGCTAACTGAAAGTCACTGGCTAATTTCGTTTAATATATAATATATACACAGATTGATCACTACATGGCGGTATTGGTAAAGAATTACTCTTGTTGCCAACTGACACCGGCACAAAACCGGGCTATCGCAAAATCAAAATGGGTCTGACTCGCAATTGGCAATGGATCTGAATATTATTATTAATAATCATGTGGCCTGGTTTCGTAGTAAATTGTATTCATTAACAACACGGTTGCAAGATATACATTCTCTGTATCAACATCATCGTTCAAAGCGGGCTATTTTTTCGGGGATTGGTAGATTATCTAAAATGATATTTGGGACGGCTACTGAGGCGGATGTGAAGCAGTTGCAACAGGAAATAATTGCCTTGCAGGGATCGGGAGACAGCATGAGACATTTGATAATCAGTCAGTCACGGTTTTAAATTTCACAAGGATTCACACTGAATTAAACACTAAAGTAATGCAGCACTTAACGAGTGACACGCGACAGGTAACAGTAATGGTTAATAAAATTGGCAGAGATTTTTCTCAATTTCAAATACAAACACTTACATATTTGAAATCACTTTCAAGGTTACAGATTACAATAAGCAGTTTGGCGTTGTCTTTTGCGCATGTACAAGACACATTTGATCAGTTGGCGAATAATATTAATTCATTATTAGCAGGAAGATTACCGACAGCACTGATTTCTCCAAGCCAGCTACAGATGTTACTTCAGGAAATAAAAGGGAATCTTCCAGCATCACTCATGTTGCCACGCAGCGGGAAGGGGGACCTATTGTACTACTATTCAATAATTAAGACAGTCGCACTGCCAATTGCGGATGGTATCCAAGTGGTAGCAGTATTGCCATTGCGGCATAGGGAGCAGACATTTACCATGTATGAAATATATCGGCCTCCTGTGTATTTTCCAAATTACACTACAATGTATGCATATTTTGATTTTTCACAGCAGTTCCTGGGCATTTCCTTAGATCACTCGCATTATGTCGAACCTGATACTCGCAGTGTACGCACATGTATTCAGGAGAAACGTGATATCTGTCATCTAAATACAGTCAGACGATCAACAAATATTGTCAATTCTTGTGTAATCGCCTTATTTAAGAATGATTCTAATGACATTGCAGTTCTGCAAAAGCCGCATCCTGTTTTACTCACGACCGCAGCCAGCAGTAATTTTCAATCTGACCAAGGAATTGTGTATTGTAGTAAACACCAATATTCATTGAGAGTCACTGCTGTCATGTCAACATGCTATCACGGAAAAGGTATCACGTTACAATTTTTAATGTTGAGGTACGAGGGGTCATTTCGTTAAGTCCTGGATGTAAGGCAGATACAAAGGCCGTTTTCCATTCCTGTGTTATTATGTGCAAGAGAGCCAAAATCATTGTGAAAAATTACGTTAATCAGTGGGAGGACTCAACAGCTGATTGCGTTGGTTATTTGGAAAGAATTGTTTGTAGACACGGACATTAAAAAGGAAATGTATACGAAATTAATATGCATCTTCGATTGTCCCAGAGAAATTGTTATAAGATACAGATTTTAGATGTCGCCTTTCGGGGAACTTACTGAAGCTGCTCAAAAATAATGTAACCATTAAATCATTTGGGCAATAGGATTTTAAAGGGATTGGAAGTTCGCAAGCAGTTGTACATCATTCACAGTTTATGCATTGATCATATTAATAGGGATAGTGCATGTTGTTGCAGTTGTTTACTGTCGTTTTAGGAAAGTAGTTGCGGTCATCGCCAATTGTCAGATCAGATATCGTTCAAGGAACAGTGTATAGAAGCGTTGGAGTCGCATAATCCGCGCCTCGGCTGGGAATCCACGGACTTCTGGGAGTCATCGCCTTACATTTCCTTTGTGGAGTGTGACAGCACCTCGGGAGAGTGAGAGCAGGTTTAGTATAACGTATCCGCGGACAGGAGATGGTAGGACACACGTTTAGTATGGCACACAAGTTACGGTGTGAATGCAGGGTGCAGCGTGTCAGTGTAGGTGGAATTAGAACATTTACAGAATGCTGCCAGTGGATGTTTGATAAGTCGTTTGAATGGCATGCATGTGTTATGGTTGAGTGAGTGAGAGTATTGGTACCAGATTGTAAATAGTGTAATATATGAAGTGCAGTCTGCTATTATTGTCTATTATGCAGGATTGAATGCATTATTTATGATTAATCATACGTGAGTTAATATTGCTGGTAGCATTGAGCGTTCTTAGTATCGGGGGACCATGGTGCGGACGGTGATTTAGAGTTAGCTATAAGTGTAGGAAAATGATTGTGGGGTAAGGAGTGAAAGGATTAAAATGTTACGAGAATGGGGAGTAAGGCGGTTAAGAATTAAAATGTTTATGATTAGGTAGGATGGTTGTGTTAGTAAATGGGCTGGTGGCTTGATATAGATTTTGAATTGTGGGTATTACATAGGATTGCGATTTTTAGATAATGTGTGCGCACGCATATATTAAGGGCATGGTCCATGGTGATATCGGGTTAGGAGGAGCTATGCTGTCGGTGTGGTTTCGAAATTGTTGCAGATACAGCGAGACATG
This sequence comes from Priapulus caudatus, assembly GCF_000485595.1. Taxonomy (NCBI): domain Eukaryota; kingdom Metazoa; phylum Priapulida; class Priapulimorpha; order Priapulimorphida; family Priapulidae; genus Priapulus; species Priapulus caudatus. The sequence goes on from NW_014579293.1 coordinate 27,398, forward strand.
ATGGGAGCAGGAGCGCATCTGACGAATCTTCCGCTGCCACAGTTGGAATATTTCAGCAGCGACACTCAGAGCGACAGTCCGGTACACCATTATTTGGCAAGAGGAGGAAGGAAACTATTTCATCACATCAGTGACTTCAATACCTTCAGCGAGAATTGCAACGGCAAATCAGCAGAATTAGACGATCTTCAAATTTTGTGAGAACAATTATGTTGTTACACAAAACACTAATGTGTTAGCAAATTATCCGGTTGTTGGTGGGAATATTCTGGCAAACATTAGGTCATTATTGAAGAAATTCCGAAATGCACAGCCACATTATGACATTGCGACCGACTGATCATTAATTGCATCGGACATCGAGGAAGAAGCAGCGCAGAGGATCAAGAACAGGGCGAGGACAGATATTAACAGTCGTATACATCGTCGTGAACATCAAGATTATTATATTGTATTGTATATATTTCTTTGAGTTGTTGTTTTGTATTTCAGGTATACCGTATGTATTATGTATTATGGTACATTTTGGGTTTTGGGGGTTCTATTTCAGGTTCTGCAGTGTTGGTTTTTAAGGAGTTGTATTATTGCACGGATGGTTTACTTGGCAATTCGTGTCAAGTATGGTATTATATCATTGTGGTCAGTGAGAATTTTGTTGGCGGCAGTGTCAAGCCATAGCGTTGGGATACCATGGTGCTGGTTGGTACCGTAGGTAATAGGTTGTGTAAAATTGTGTACAGTTATTATGTGGGAGGGGGGATGTGTTCATGAAGGAGTTATTGTAGACGGTATGATGGACAAGGAACGGAATTTATTATTGTTGGGCTCTATTTCGTCAGGAACGGGTGTATGTGAGTGTGTGTGTGTGTGTTAGATATGGGGGCTTGGGAATTAGTTAAACAGGACATTTAGATCAGCGGGACGCTGAATTCGATGATGGGATCATCGTTTTGATGAAGCGGAGGTAAATGTAACGTCTATTTTACATATGTTGTACAGATGTCACATTGGATTAGTAATCGTAGATAGGGTGGGTTGTACAGAGAGAAGGGTTGGGCGTTTGGCATAGAGATGAGAAATAGTAAGGTGGGGTTCTACACGGATGTTAGGTTACAGATGTTCACCATATGGTCTTCCCGCGCAATATTCGAATCAGGGAGAGAGTGGTGTGTGATTGGTGAGAGTAAAGAGTAGAACTGGGCTGTGATTGGACGAGAGAGTCATACATAAAGGGTGGAAGGTCGGTTGAACGGGAGAACTGTGGGACTGGAACGAGACAAGACGTGACTTGACGAGCGACAGAATTGTTTGTAAACAATATATTCTTTTAGTGAACACAAATGCTATACGTCTTCTTGATTATTATACTTTGAACTGTAACATCCAAATTACGCTCTACAATATACGAGACTGTGTGTGTTTGCTGCACGCACACACTGGTATACACAATCGCGCACGGGGCACGAATCTCCACACGCATTCGATCATTTACGTGCGTGCACATTCACGTCGAAGTGTGCTTCCAGCCAAGTAACCACTAGAGGGAGCACGCACCTGCTCGAAAGCTGCCTCACGTTCCATGATGTCAGCCTGTATTGTCTCCAGGTTGCGTGCGAGAGACTCCTTGTCCTGCATTGCCCGCTGCTGGCTCTCCAGCAGCTGCTGTCTGACCTGAGCATTCTCCGAGCGCAGCTTCTCTACCAGGCTCCCCTGCGCACGCACAAACAATGAAAAAACTGAGGGTGTGCCCGTTCACAGATCATGTCCGAGGTGATCGGGGACACCATTGTCGGAGATATCGCGAATAGTTTTGGGTATCATAAGTCTAAAATCTTAAAACTTTGGCATTTATTCCATAGAGACTTCACTTCAGTTTAAAAGTTGCGACATTTTAGACTGGTGACATCATAACTACTATGATGCTTTTGACAACAGCCCCCAGAATCGTAAAACCTCTCAACGAGCGATCGACTGACAAATCAAGGTTAACAAATTATTCATCGTAAAAGTCGCACAGGACCAGGGGTTGATAAGTTGCCATGGTCACCCGCACGACCCACATGTTCATAGATACGTGGTTGCCATGGTTACCTGAACGACGGCACTGGTCTGCAGCTGCGCGAGCTCCTTCTGAATCTTGCTGCGCACCTCCTGGGCAAACTTCAGCTGCTCCTGATACCAGTCCTTTGCACTCAGCGTTGCAGCCATCTCATTCTTCAACGAACTAATACAGCCGGAGAGAATTTCATCAGACATGAATTACATACGAAGCACTCGTCTGAACATTTACTTGCACCACGACAAAACAGCAAAGATGTTATTATGATCAGGGTTCTCCCTACGTTGTGCAAACGGGGCGCGCGCGCCCCGTTTGGGAAAACTCCCCCCTGTTTCAATCGGCGCGCCCCGTTTGGGAAAACTCCCCCCTGTTTCAATCGTTGCACCCCGTTTAAATTACCTCCGCCCCGATTAAATTCCACCACAATAAAAGTTTGCCAGCGCGGGAATCGATCGTCAAGAACTCCCATTCGACCAGGACACCCGGCGCGTGTATTTTTACCATGCCACGCATGGACTGCACACAATACACAAGTACAAACAGTTAACCTGTCCCACACCCAACACTAACTGTACACCGACTTGGCTATCTTATATATACAAGAACCCCAAATACCGTCTATGGTGTGGTGGCGATTTTACGCATTAATTAGTGGTACGGTAAAAAAACACGCCCCCCGGACCGCCCTAGTTTCCCCCCTCTCCTCCCCTCCCCCTTCCCCTCCCCTCCCCCCTGTTTGAATTTCATCCTGGGGAGAACCCTGATGATGCACGAGGAATCCAGTGGCTCGCAAGAGATTTCTAATTGCCCGATTAATCAACACTGGCACACATCGTGTTAGCGATTAGCTGTCAGAGATGCTCTGTGAAAATTGCCAGTGTTTTCAACATGTTCAGCATGTTGAATATTGAGATCGTGCTATGCTTGATGATTGACGTGTGAAATGCAGCACAGGATTTACCGGCTGCTGTTATCCGCCTGCATTTTCTCCTGCACAGTAGTTTGCAGTTCCACATGCAGCTCCACTATTTTATCCTTCAGGTCTTTCACAACTCCTTCTTTGGCCTGTAATAAAAAAAGGCCTTAATATCCACTAGCAGTGTAGTAACATCCATACTAAAATACATAGAAATCTCCAAATACGTAAAGAGATATAACAAAATTCGCATGTTTTACATGCAAGATCAAGGTTCTGCCAAATTCACACTATGCTTTCATACTAATTTGCTAATTAACACTATTTATACATTCCAGTCCTGGTGCTCATCATCAGAGACAAAATTATTCTTAACATTTACTTTAACTTTCACATGCTACGACGATTCGTGTTTCTGGTAACGGGCCGCTGGTAAAAGATGTTTTGGAATATTCCAGGATTCCCGGAATTCCCTGTACGCGGCGCGTGCCCACCTGTAGCTCCGTCTTCAGTTCGTCGATGCGTGCCTGCAGTCCCTCGTTCGTCTCGCGCATACCCGACAGTGCCACCTGCGCAAGTCCCATCTCGGCGGCCTTCTCCTCCAGCGCCCCCTGCAGGGCAACGAGCGAGCGCTCGAGCTGCTCACGGTGACCTCGCAGGCTCGCGAGGTCGGCGACGGATGCGTCGCGCTCGCCGGCGGCGACATGCGACGCGTCGGCCTGGCTGCGCAGTCGCGAGCGCGAACGCGCCAGCTCCGCCTTCAGCTCAGACTTCTCGCGCAGCGACGCGCGCCCGTCTGCCATGACGGCCTCGAGCCGACCCTCGAGGTGCGATTTCTCGCGCAGCAGCTCGTAGTAGTCGCTGCCGCCACCAGATGTCGCTGCTCCCGCCGACGCGGGCGTGAAGTAGACGCTGGAGGTGGTCGTGTCGCAATCACGCGCGGGGGTGGACGTCGCAAAGTGGAACGGCGCGGCGCAGCTGGACGAGTCATCCCTAGTCGGCGGCGAGCCACTGCGTGTCGGCCGTTCCGTCGGCGGCGAGCCACTGCGTGTCGGCCGTTCCGTCGGCGGCACGTATCCCCCATGCGGGATGTCCGCCGTGAGGTCCTGCAAGCTGGAGAGCTCCTCCTCGGTCAAGGCGCCCTCTAGCGTCGCGTCGTCGTCATTGTCGCATGCGTCGGAGGCATGCTTCACCTGACTCACCAATAGACTGGTCGACATACTAGCATCTCCACTTGTGTCCATCGCCTGCCACCGACAACAACAACAACATCTGCATTAAACCTGATTTTGGCCAAGCACCTTGCAGTAATGATAATAGAAACAATAATACTAACAATAATAATTATATAGGATATTACGTGTCACGTTGCAAGTAAAGCCACTGAGGAAAAGCATGAAAAAGGTCCTGCTAGTCCACAAAATGTAATTTGTACATGATGTGCTCTGCTCTGTTTTATCTGTAGGATTATATAACTCCTAACAACTGATATTTTCGATAATATTCTGTGATACCTGTGAGGAAACACTGACTGTTGATGTGTTGTCAATCTCCTTATCAAGTTCTTTAGCTCGCTCCAGCCACTTCCGCTTCTGATCCTTCTTGTTGCCTTTCTTGGCCTTCCTCTTCTTGGATTCCCCTGAAGGACTGCCCCCCTCGGCCGACTCCATCAGTTCAAATAGCTCTGTCCCTACTAAACACAGACACAGGGTATTTAGAACACCTCTGCACTTCTACCTATACTACACATGTTCATTATAATTTATATAGCTCCAAACCAAACCGAAATCCAATCCTAATATAAGTAGTTTTGCAACATTTCCGTTTATACAAATGCCGTTGCTGTGCAAAAACGTGCACATCCCTTCGACTGTGGTATTTTCTCAATGTATATGAAATCCTTTTAGGATCGTGAGTTTATGTACATGTAAGCGTACCAGGCAAACTTGCATCATCTCCTCCTTCAAACGTCCTGGATCCATGACCTTGGTCAGATGCCATCTTAAGCCGATATTTTCTCTGTGATTCTGCAATCACTGCAGCTACAACATCAGGGGGCGCTGGCTTCACAGTGGCACCGCCTAGACAAGAGAACAGTTCTTTATCAGCTTTTGTATATTACTGTTATTGTTAGATTATATAGCTATATTATATGATGAGACTTTTTGCACATACAATAAATTCTAAAATTTAACGACCAGCCTTAACAACCACATTTGTACCAGCTACCAATTTTCACGTTGCACATGACTGTAATGTCATAACCGCTGCCAATAAACCTAGATATCTTCCTACCTATCACAGACTCCTGCAGTGCAAGTGCTTCTGTCGTTTCAGTTAATGCTGTCAGTGAGTCCTGCACACCAGACTGTCTGCTGACAATGGGTGTGACGTGAACATCACTCTCAATGTTGGATGACATCCTTGTGATAGTGTAGGCCTATGAATTAGCAATACCGATTCCGATATCAATGGACCACCAATGTAATGAAGTCTAGACAATGTATCAGTCACCTAATTGGTGAGTGGTGAGAAAGATCTACTGGGATTAATACGAGAACAAGAGCCGCAGAGCGTCTGGGCTCATCTGAGGTCTGTTGCTACGATTATAAACGTAAAATTTCAGTCGTGCGTAGTACCACATTTGTTAGGCGCCAGATTATGCAGGGGGGGAACAAACCGGCCAAAGGTTTGCGATACACATCTTGTTAGGACACGGCCACTATCGCTGGATGGAGGGTTAGGGGGAGGGGTGGGGGGAGAGGGTGGTGGGGGAGATCGGGGAAGGGGCGGGGGCGAGGGGTGGGGGAGGGGGAAGGGGGGGTAGGGGGAGGGGGCTCTAATAGCAAAAGCAGTTTACTCCCTTGTTATACAGTCAACAAATCCATGTTTAACCCTCCTCTTGAGGGTCAAAAGGTTATCAGACACTTACTCTTCGCCACGTCAGTTGGAAAGCACATTTCATGTTCCTTTCAATAAAGCCATAAAAATAGTAGGTCACCACTGAAACAAAAAAAGGTTTTTCAATCGCTTCGTCACACAGCGCACATGTCCTCAGAAAATGTCTAAAATCTGCCCTGTGCCCATTGACCTTTGGGTGTGACCTCCAATTTCGGCACAGTGATGGCTTTTCCTACCATGATGCTATACACCGACTATCACAAGCCTAGGTCGAGCCGTTTAGATTTGTGCCGCAATTCTAAAAAAATAAGGGGGAACATTCACTCCTTAACTTAAGGTATAGGGAGGAAAACACCTCTTGACCTTTGACCTTTGACCCCCAGCTTCGACATCCCAACTCGTTTTCGGATTACCCCCCCACGTCCCGAATATCGTGACCGTACGTCGAGCCGTTTAGATTTGTGCCCAACTGTTGACGGGCGCACGGACGGACGGACGGACGCACGGACGGACGGACGCACAGACAGACTGACTATGTCAGATGAGCTAAAAATTAAGGGGAAAGGAGTCAACAAGATTGAATAGTCATGACGACGACTTCTAGTTCTACCGGTGATACCAACAGACCTGCAGCCACTGTGGAGTTCCTTGCTTGGCTTCTGTCTCACTAATTATCGTCTTCGTGTGGATCCTGCACGTCTTCCCTGTTACCGTGGTTACACTCACGGCGGTCACCTTCACGGGTGAATAACTGCTACTAGGGGAATTGTTTACCAGCACAGGTGTATCACACACCGTGGACAACACTGGTGGCTCAAGTGATAGTTTGACTGGTGAATAATCAACAGTGGGTCGCCTGCATATGAACCCTGTCTTGCATGCCTGTCTGGTCAGTTCCAGGTCCTTGTACCTGTACACAGACAGCAGTGATGATACTGGTACCGCAGTGGGCTCCTTGACAGGCTCATGCGACGAGATGCCGAGGCCACGGAAAGTCTGGCTGAGCTCAGCAACCGACTTCGAGTCGCGAACGGCCTGCCTCGCTTCGGGCGAAACACGCCCGTTGACCTGAAGCCACTGCTGCTGCCCCCTGGTGGCACCCGTGGACACCGCCGTGCCGCCGTACGACTGACTGCAGACCGTTGCGCAGCTGCCGCTCGTATCTGTGCTTGCTGTGCGCAAGCTGTCAGTGGCAACGGACGCCACGCGCAACGACGGAAACACGTCTCCCGCCGCTAGTCGCCACGGCGCCGCCTGGTGGACGCCTACCTCTTGGAAAGGGTCACGTGATGGAGCTGCCTCACGGCAGTCGTCGGGAATGTACTCGAGTTCACGGATGACACGATGAAGGTCGCTGTCACTGGCAGTGCGTTTCCTCCCAAGAGGGAACGGACGCGCAAGTCTGCAGTTCCTACGTGCTCTCCGGGTTTTATCCACTGCAGAAATCAGACAGGAACCACAATTGAATTACAGACATAGCATCCATACAGAAATTACTGACTGTGCCGACTTTGATTTGCATGATTATAAATAATATTTGACAACATTATGTCTACATGACCTGATCTACAATGAAGATGTACGTAAATGCGAGGGGATAAACATAATGAAACGGCTTAATGAAATCGGACACCTAGTAGAAACATCGTCCGGGATGTATGGTACTAGAAGCATAGTTCACAAAGGATAGCCGTACAAAGGTGCACTGTCTGTGCTGCACCCAATCTATCAATCATTTATTCATGCTTACCTGCAATGTGATACCTAAATTCATCTCACACAAAGCTAAGCTATGTTACATTCATGAATAATTAAAAGAAATTCAGTGCAATATCCATCTAGGCATTAATGATATTAGTCTACGCAAACGCAAATTCATATAAGCAATAAAGAATGTACATAAGATTATATATAATATATATATATATATTTAAATTTAAATTTTGCTATGAATATGAATAATATGATGTGATTAATGAATAATATGAATAATATGAAACACCCTCGGACTGTAGCCTGCAGCCGAAAAGTAGTGGTGCCACCGTCATTGTAAGCAACGATACAGCAGTTAGTTTTAAAACATCTTTAAAAAGAATTTCGAATGAAGATTGAACAAAGAAATTTTTATGAAGCATAATTTCAACCTATTTTAACTGAAAATATGGAAGGAATCCAGGGTCATGTATCCCTTTAAGTTGAAATGTTTGGGACGTAAATGTATTATTACCATACCATCTCTACTTTAGGCTGAAATATGTCTTCTGAGAGTCTCATGCCAAAATGACTTATAAATGCCCAGGCGTTACTGCAATACAATGCCTAATACCCCCTTCACATACACGAATTTTTCTTGCGAGTCCTTACGGATCGCACACATTCGTAAAAGTACATGGATCCTTACGATTTGGCCACTTTTACGAGCGATTTACGTGTTATTACGAGCTATTTACGGTTTATTACGGATTATTACAAGTTATTACGATGTATTTACGCCAAAATTCCACGATTTGGTAAGAGTTGTCACGGATAACTACGAGCAACTTATGGGGCATTTTACGAGCTTTTTACGGATATATTACGGAATGTTACGATTCATCGAAGCTTTTACGTGTTAGTTACGACCTGTTTACGTGTTGTTACGAATAGGTACGTGTTAGTTACGAGTATTTACGAGTCCTTACGATTTTTTGGCAAAAAGTATATAAAAATCCTGCAAATCTCAATCTATCATCAACTGACATTCAGAGAGACAACATGGCATATGAGAGAAACAGATTGCAGTTATATCAACAATTTCTACAATTGCTCCTTCAACTAGCCCAGAGGGAAGAGCGAGCAGTTGTAGATATTGTAGAGTAGATATGCAGAGATGTGACTTCTCTGACTTCTTGATAACAACTGAAAATGACGTGTTTGATTTTGCAGCCTTTCCCAAATCGTAAACAATACGTAAGAATACGTAAAGTATACGTATCTATTCGTAAAGTGCTCGTAATAACTCGTAACAATCCGTAAAGCCATCGTAACACGACCCGAATAAAATCGTAAACAACACGTAAGCACTCGTAATAATCCGTAAATAATCCGTAAACAAATCGTAAACTAACCATAGCAATTCGTAAAAAAAATTGTTACGAGTCATTTACGGATTCTTGCGAGCACTTTATGGATGGTTACGTGTTGTTGCGAGCGGTTTACGATACTTACGGATTGTTACGAGTTATTTACGGAAAAAATCAATCTGTGGACACTCGTGAGAAGATTTTTTATATGTCAAAAAATTTTCCTCTTCTTTTACGGATCGATCCTTACTTAGTGTCTGCGAGTTGTGACAAGTTATTTACGGATACCAGCGAGTTATTTACGGATGCTTGCGATTGACTACGAGTTGGCGATCCGTAAGGACTCGTAAGAAAAATCCGTGTATGTGAAGGGGGTATAAAGCAAATGTCAGAAAGAGCACAGCTAATATGCGAGCACACTTAGCTATTACCAATCCCTCCAACCACCAACATAATGGGAGTCACCCATAGAGTTATATATTAGACCCCTAGAGGGCGGACTCCGTCAAATCGCTGTGATTTCGTGGAGCGGCAGCCGCCATTACTGATAATGGCCCTGTCACACATTGACGATTTAGCCAGCGTATGCCGGACGTATCAAAATTTCTCTAAAACGCTGGCATACGCTGAACTATCGATGTTTTTTTCAATTTTGGGCGTATACATAGCGTATTCATAACGAGTTTATTATACTCTGTTGGGTCACCTTATTGTATCTAAGCAACATTCGACGTGCGCGAGCTACGCTATGTATGATCGCTATGTTACGCCTATATATATATATAAATATATATATAGACATATATTACGATCACTAAACTCGACCGGTGTATAAGCCCCTTCGCGCTCACTACAAGCGAACTTCCCGTTGCGAGAGCGAAGCGGCTACACTTGTAGCAGCTGCGTACATATGCATGATAATATTATATATATAATTATTAATAATAATATATATATCTATATAATATACAGGCCCTATACAGCACCGGATTCTCATCGTGTCTCCCACGACGCAGTATTCTTGTCCGC
>NW_014579294.1:0-326 GCF_000485595.1 Priapulus caudatus
TGCTGCTTGCTATACACGCAGTTATCCGCTATATATATATATATATATATACACTCTATTATCAGGCGGGGAATCACATTACCGTGTTAGTGTTGCGACGTCAGGTGGGTGAAAGCTGATCCAACATGCATAACGTAATAACGTGGTTGCTTTTCCATGATTGGCTGTCCCCCTCACCACACACTCTGCGCGCCTTCTACCCTCCCACGCCGTCTCCCACGCTTTCCCACGCTGCCGCCCCCTCACTCTCCCACCTTCGCCCACACACCTCCTCCTCCCCTCCCCCACACAACTACTCCTCCCCTCCCCCACATTTCCTTCCCCGC
>NW_014579294.1:9957-17405 GCF_000485595.1 Priapulus caudatus
ACATAGTCGGTGATATGTTACAGCTACATAGTCGGTGATATGTTACAGCTACATAGTCGGTGATATGTTACAGCTACATAGTCGGTGATATGTTACAGCTACATAGTCGGTGATATGTTACAGCTATACATAGTCGGTGATATATGTTACAGCTACAAAGTCGGTGATATGTTACAGCTACATAGTCGGTGATATTTTACAGCTACATAGTCGGTGATATGTTACAGCTACATAGTCGGTGTTATTTTACAGCTACATAGTCGGTGTTATTTTACAGCTACATAGTCGGTGATATGGGTCTGGCTGTATAGATCTCGTTAAGTGTGCGTCAATAATATGTCTTATATGTGTATCAATAATATGTCTTATATATATCAATAATGTGTATCAATAATATGTATCAACAATAATATGTCGTATATGTATCAATAATGTGTATCAATAATATGTCTTATATGTATCAATAATGTGTATCAATAATATGTCTTATATGTATCAATAATATGTATCAATAATGTCTTATATGTATTAATCATGTGTATCAATAATATGTCTTATATGTATCAATAATATGTCTCATTATGTATAGTTTTCAGATGCGGACGATCGATTGTTTACTTGGTTGTGTTTTGTTAATTTTTTTAGTTTAATTTTAATTTAGCATGGTGAGATTCAGTCATTACTCTCTGCTTCCTGCCTGAGCGAGCGTTTCTGCTCGCTTCGCTTTGTTCTCTTCATTTCATCATTAAATCATTTCATTGTTACATGTCTGCTCTGGAATTGTCTTGATGTTATATATGATAGTGGGGAAGCTATCAAAATGCATGGGTAGTAGTTGTAGCAGTAGCAGCAACAGTAGCAACAGCAGCACCAGTAACAGCAGCAGTAGCAGCAGTAGTAGCAACAAAAGCAGCAGTAGTAGTAGTAGTAGCAGCAGCAGCAGCAACAGTAGCATCAGCAGCAGTAGCAGCAGNTAGTCGGTGATATGTTACAGCTACATAGTCGGTGATATGTTACAGCTACGTAGTCGGTGATATGTTACAGCTACATCTTATATGTATCAATAATGTGTATCAATAATATGTCTTATATATAGCAATAATATGTATCAATAATGTCTTATATGTATCAATAATATGTCTTATATGTATCAATAATGCTTATCAATAATTTGTCTTATATGTATCAATAATGCGTATCAATAATATGTCTTATTATGTATAGTTTTCAGATGCGGACGATCGCTTGCTTACTTGGTTGTGTTTATAGTTATTTTTTTTAGTTTAATTTTAAATCAGTATGGTGAGATTCAGTCCTTACTCTCTGCTTCCTGCCTGAGCAAGCGTTTCTGCTCGCATTGTTCTCTTCATTACATCATTTCATTGTTACATGTCTGCTCTGGAATTGTATCGATGTTATATATGATAGTGGGGAAGCTATCAAAATGCATGGGATAATTTCTCGATTTGTACTTACTTAGTACTAAATCAGTATCCAATTAGTACTCAATCAGTACTCGATTAGTACTCAATTAGTACTTCATTAGTAGACAATTATCAATAGTGACTCAAAAATACGTATAAATACTCATTAATACTAATTAATTATGTTACAAACGATTAGAGAGCGAATGAAATAAAACACTTCATATTTTTCGTGTATTATACATATTATATAAATCGTCGTTGATATAACATTCACGCATTACACATTATACTGTAACATTTGCATTTTTAATTTACACGTGACCTAGCATGATTGTCGACGCCATCTTTGTTCTCGCGAGACGACGCGAGATGCGGCGTGAGCAGCGATTGTGGGTCTAGGCTCACTGCAGCAGGATAGGCTGGAATATTGCCTGGCAGATGTTACACTCCATCTTCTTCACTAGAGCGTAGCCTCCCGCACCCCAGTCCAGACCCCAACTGGAAACGAAAACGATCAAACAACATACGTTTAATTACCATATAGCATTGAGATAACGGGTTAAATGATGTGCTTTTTTATATTAGTGTACATTTTACTGACATTTGGTAGCAAATTACAGTAAGAGCAAAAGAATTCGCATTTTAGTGTGAGAAAGAGAAAGAGATAAAGAAATAAAGAGAGAGAGAAAGAGTAAAGAAAATAAAGAGAGAGAGAGAGGCAGGAAGAGCAATAGACAGAGAGATAGAGAGACAGAGATAAAGAGACCGACAGATAGTGAGAGAGAGAGAGAAAGCGAGAGAGGGATAGAGGGCGACAGAGAGAGAGAGAGAGAAAGAGAGAGCGCGCGAGAGAAGGAGAGATAGAGAGAGAGAAAGAAAGAGAGAGAGAGCGAGAGAAGGAGAGAAAGAGAGAGCGAGAAAGAAAGAGAGAGAGACAGAGTAAGACAATAGAGAGAGAGAAAGAGAGAACCGAGAGAGACAGCGAGAAAGGGAGAGAGGCCACATGAGAGAGAGGAGAAAGAGAGAGAGAGAGAAGCAAGAGAAGGAGAGTATAGAGAGAGAGAAAGAAAGAGAGAGAGAGAGCGAGAGAAAGAGAAAAAGAGAGCAGAGAAAGAAGAGAGAGAGAGATGAAAAGAGAAAGAAAAGAGAGAGAGACAGCCAGAGCAGAGCGAGAGGACGTAGAGAAGCTCAGGAATTTCAATCAGCACACCTGTTTCAGCAGCAACCCAGAACTCGACCGCTCTCCGTCGTCCGTCGTCTCCATCGCCACGATGAGTGACCAGCATGTTGAAGGTCCCCGCCTACCGTCAGTGTCCCCGTAGAACGTGCGTGCCGCCCGTGTTGCTGCCTCCGTTCACATTTCGTGTTAATCGACACCTGTATATATGGTGACGTCACACGTGTTAATCGACACTGTAAAATGAAGCGCTGCCGTCACACTTGTTAATGACACCTGTAATGACTGTAAACGTCACACGATGGTTGTGTTGAATGACATCTGTAAGGATAGCTAACGTCAAACACTGTTAATGACATTCTGTAAGGCAAGCTGACGTCACACCGTGTTATGACACCTGTAAAGAAGCTGACGTCACACGTGTTAATGACACCTGTAATGATGGTGACGTCACACGTGTTAATTTGACACCTGTAAAGAAGCTGCGTCCGCACTTGTTTATAATGACACCGTGTAATATGGTAACTGTCAACGTGTTAATGACACCTTGTAATGATTGGTCAACGTTCCAACGGTGTTATACATCTCTAAGGAACTGCCGTCACACGTGTTAATGACACTGTAATGATGGTGAACGTCACACGTTGTTAATGACACCTGTAAAGAAGCTGGCCGTCCCACGTCTGTTAATGACACTCTGTGTAATGATGGTACGTCCACACAGGTTAACTGACACCCTGTAAAGAAGCCTGCCGTCACAAACTTGTTAATGACACCATAGTATGATGGTGACGTCCCACGGTTGTTATATTATGACACCTGTAAAGAAGCTGCCGTCCACACGTGTTAAATGACACCTGTAATCATGGTGGACGTCCACACGTGTTAATGAACGCTGTAAGAAGCTGCCGTCACACTTGTAATTGACACTCCTGTAATAATGGAACGTCACCACGTGTTAATGACATGCTGCTAAGGAAGCTCGACGCACACGTGTTAATGACACCCTTAATGATGGTAACGTCACGAACTTGTTAGATGCACCTGTCATCGAAGGTGACGTCACCGGGGGTGTCGGACTGTAGATGAAGGATGGCTTCGGACGCTGGTTACCCGGGTACTTATATCAGGTGATGTGTCAGTCTAATTAGGAGGAATGCTATATGCGTGTACGTATAAGTAATGTAAGGGAACTACAACGAATCATGATGGGTATGTAAGGGGAACAGACAACTATATTATAGTTTTGGTATGTACGGGAACACAACTATATTATATCTTTGTAAAGGGCGGACACAACTAATGATAGGTATTTGTATAGGGAACAGCAACTATATTATATGATGTGATGTCTACTGGGAAACACAAACTATTATTATTATTTGGTATGGTAAGGTGATATCACTTACCCTGCTATTGTATCGGGTATGTTAACGGAGCACAAACTATATAGATTTCACTAGATGTCACAGATTCAACAGATTTACAAATTCTCTCTGACTCTATGTCTCGCTCGAAGAATGCTCTACTGTCAGCTTCTCGACAATTTTCTCATGTCACGGTGGTAAGGGTTGGTGGCTTGAGAGATCTCTAACTCGTAAGTATAAGGGGGCTGGTTCTGCCAATGTTTGTCTACTCTGGCTCAAAGGACCTGACTGATTTGGTACTATTAAGCTGGAGAGCTTTGTTCCCTAAATCCACTGATCTATGTACAAATGAGTATTAATGATGTTCAATCTCGTTCTGATTTGTAGATTTGTTGTAGTGCATATCTCCGTGTTACCGCAGATTCACCTGCTGTTATTAAATGAACTCAGACACTTCAGCATTATATTTACCAGTCAGTTAATTTAAATACATCTCAATCATGTCACCTTGCCTCACACTCGCCTATATGTCAGAGTCTATCATAGTAGTTGAAATTTCTTGAATCATTTATGCATTTGGATGTGCTTGGTTGCACGCCTTTCCGTGACCATTTTCGATTTGCATTCTATTGTTTTTTATCTTTAGATGGGAGCCCATTATTCTTTTGATTTTCGACTGCCATGTGAGGCGTACATAAACCATGTATAATTTATATTTTAATAATTTTCCAACATCCATCGTATTCTAATCCATAGTGTGCTCTTTACTATCAGCCCCATGATCAATTAGCTTTGTTAACCTTTTCCGTAATATGTTTAATCATTGAAGCTAGTTGTGTTGTCAATGGTAACACCAATATTTTTTCTTCTTCCAGAGTACTATCAGAGGTCAAGTTTGTTCCGTCCCCTTGAGCCTTGTAGTTAAATTTGTCAAGTCCTTGACTTATTTCCTATTTGCATGACCTTGCGCTTGTCGGGTGGAAACACAGCATCGGCAAGCAGTCCGTCCATCTTCTGCAATTTTGTCACAAGTCATCTTGCAAAAGCTCACAATCCCCGACTGTCCCTGATTAGCCCCTATGAGATCTTTGAAACAAGTAGATGGACGTACCCCCTGCGCTACCTCTGGCAAGTCATTAATGTCTAAGACGAATAGGATCGGGCCGCAGCTAACTGCACCTGGGGAATACACTGTCACCTTCCTTCCAGCTCGACATGCTCTCCATTCACCACTAACTCGTTGTTTACTCCTAGTAAGGAAAAGCTCTGATCCACGAAGTTAATGGTTCCAAGGTATTTTCGTGTACATTCCCATCTATGTAATGAGCGTTGATGGGCAGCACTATCAAAAGCTTTCATGAGTCAAAGTAAAATTCCATCCACACAGTCTCTCTCCATCCAAGATTTCTTTCCACATTAGTTTAGCTACTTCGCATCTAGCTCAAGAACATATACCGCCCACTTGATAAATTCTAAAAATTTTTCCTAACTGAATAGTTTATTACTTTTCATTATGGTTAATACAATGCTCTCCTGCGAATAATAGTCTGCTATATAGTTTACCTTAGCACGTTATTTCATGTCAGACGTCTCGGTCTATTGTAATTCCCTGCGCACTTCTTCCTTTCCCCTTTCTGATAGTATTGCTGTTACATTTTTAGGCACTTCACTCCTGTGGTATTCGCTAGGTTGTAATTATCGTCACGTGACTCTATTCCCCTCCGTAAGAAGTTCGCAGACGGACTGACGGCGTTGACGACCAGCGACTACGGGACCGTACTGTAGCAGCTTGCTCATCAGCCTCGTGCCTCTACCTCACTGAAGCATGAAGCACACACACCCAGGTAAAAAAATCCACACGTCCACATATTTATATATAAGTTATACAGATGGTGTATTATGTTAATGTATTGTATATATAAATATTTATATTTATTAAAATATTTATGTGTTATTTATTATCACTTGTTAATTTCCGGCTAGCTTTCTTCCCTTTCCTCTATTCTTCTCTCGGCTCGTCTCTCTCTCAATCTCTCTTTCTCATCATACTCTTTCTCTCTTCTATCTTTTCTCTCTCTTCATTCCATCGGACTCACTTTCTCTCTGTTCACCGTCTTGCCTGCATCTCTTTTCTGTTGTTCTTCCTCTCTCTGCCCCATCCCACTCATTATTTACCGATCCATCTCTAAGAATTAATACCGCTCGAAGCTATCTGATCGCGTACCATTTAGTGTCGCTATAGTTAGAATGATAAGGTGTTTTCATTTCTAAGTGCTCCACTAGGTTGCTTTTCCCTGCTGGCACTGCTCCCGTATGCCCTGCGAGAGACGAGAAACACACGATGACGTCATGAATATATATATATATATACAATAAATAAATAAATGTATAATATAATCATAATTTATCAATATTATCAATTATATTATGTGATTAATTATACGGCAATTAATGCATTTTCCAAATATTTGTCGATTGCCTACACCAATCCAGAATAGTAAGTTATCTTTTCTTAAGGAATAATAAAGTATTTTAATATGGAGGCGAATCTACCAGGAGCTGATATGATGTACTTATACTTCTACCTTATACTTAATACTTATAAGCCTGTCAATTATTAGTATTTGGTGTGTAATCCTATTCCTACATACATCTGGCTATATTTGTATCTGGTATTATATTATTCCTGCATACACTTGTCTATATTGTATTTGTGAGTATCATATTCCCTGCATCCCCTTTGTTTGATATGTAATTGTGGTGATTATATATTTCCTACATGACATTGCCGTATATATTGTATCTGGTGAGTATATATTCCTACATACGCCTGTCTAAATATAATATATATATATAAATATATATATTATATATATAGTTTATACCTGATATCTCGTAATGCGCTTTCGTGTTGTACTTGGTATCATTAGAGTGTAGTAGAGCCACCAGTAGACATATCATATATTAGGCATGCCTCTCTTACAAGATCACCGTTACGTGAATGGATTGCAGTCTATTCGCCTGATGCTGGAACTCTTTCTCCTTCTCTTTTCTCTTCTGTTTCTCGTTCTTCTCTAGCGCGGGTGTTGTTGAATTTTGATTGCTGGGCCAGTACCAGTCTGCTGTGTTTCCTATTTGATTATTTTTACGTCGACATCTGAATTGGAATACAATAAGTAAATAATACACGCATTTGGTTGTGGGAGAAAAATCAAGATAAAAAACGGCGAAAACTGAAAGAGTGAAAAAAGTGGATGATTGGAGAATGCTTAAATACCACTAAAAAAATCGCTACGAAAAGCCCAAAAGCCTTAATGTTCAAAATTCGACACGTCTTTTGATTTTGTTCATGATTTGTTCTCCTTGCACTATCGATATAAGTCTCTCGGTTTCGAATTTATTTCGTGAATTTTTGTAATCAGAGTTGTACGAGTAATAATGACGATGAATATGGTTGGAAGTGAATAGTGTGTTCTC
>NW_014579294.1:17430-19752 GCF_000485595.1 Priapulus caudatus
TGCAATAAGATTTATTATACTTTATTTTTATTTTTACTGATTTGTTGGAACTGCCAGTGGAAATTTGTAGGAGAGCATATATGACCTTGCACATGATTCTACCGCCTATATATAATCAACGCGCCACTACACAGTTATATATTGTTTATTAACGGCTACATATATGCTATAATATTTACACAGATTTACACAGATTCTCTTATGACAATCTCAACAATTTTTCATGTCACGGGGGTAAGGGTTGGTGGCTTGGATAGATTCTCTATACTCGTAGTATAGGGGCTGGTTTC
Source organism: Priapulus caudatus (assembly GCF_000485595.1). NCBI lineage: Eukaryota > Metazoa > Priapulida > Priapulimorpha > Priapulimorphida > Priapulidae > Priapulus > Priapulus caudatus. The sequence continues at coordinate 17,721 of NW_014579294.1, forward strand.
TCCAATGTTTGTCTAGTCTGGCCTCAAAGGACCTGACTGATTTTGCTGTTACTATTAATGCTGGAAGCTTGTTCCATAAATCCACTGATCTATGTACAAATGAGTATTTAATGATGTTCAATCTCGTTCTGATTTTGTAGATTTTGTATGCATATCTCCGTGTTACCGATTCACCTGCTGTTATAATGAACTCAGACACTTCAGGATTATATTTACCAGTCAGTATTTTATACATCTCAATCATGTCACCCCTCACTCGCCTATATGTCAGAGTCATCATAGGAGAAGTCTGACATACCACGGATTTGCTTGGTTGCACGCCTCTGACCATTTTCGATTGCTTCTATGTGTTTTACTAGATGGGGAGCCCATATCTGATTTGCGTACTCCATGTGAGGGCGTACAAAACCAGTGTATAATAATTTAAAAGTTTTCACATCCATGTATTCCATAGTGCGCCTAATCAGCCCCATGATCGAATTAGCTTTGTTAACCTTTTCAGTAATATGTTTATCATAAGCTAGTTTGTTGTCAATGGTAACACCAATATTTTGTTCTTCTTCAGAGTACTTCAAGTTTGTTCCGTCCTCCTTGAGCTTGTAGTTAAATTTGTCTAGTCTATTTTTTCCTATTCGCATGACCTTGCACTTGTCGGGGTGGAAACACAGCATCCAACAGTCCGTCCATTTCTGCATTTTGTACAAGTCATCTTGCAAAAGCTCACAATCCCCGACTTCCCTGATAGCCCTTGAGATCTTTGAACAAGTAGATTGACGTACCCCCTGCGCTACCTCTGGCAAGTCATTAATGTCTAAGACGAATAGGATCGGGCCGAGCACTGCACCTGGGGAATACCACTTGTCACCTCCTTCCACTCGGACATCTCTCCATTCACCACTACTCGTTGTTTACGTCCTAGTAGGAAAGCTCTGATCCACGAAGTGAATGGTTCCAGTATTTCGTACATTCCCATCTTATGTATGAGGCGTTGATGGGGCACCTTATCAAAAGCTTTCATGAAGTCAAAGTAAATTACATCCACACAGTCTCCCTCATCCAAGATTTCTTTCCAATTATCTAGTACTTGCATCAGCTCAAGAACAGTATACCGCCCACTAATAAATCTAAAATTGTTTCCTACTGAATAGTTTATTACTTTTCATATGGTTAACAATGCTCTCTCGAATAATAGTCTCTATATAACCTTACACGTTATGCATGTCAGACTGACTGGTCTATAATTCCCTGCCACCTTCCTTTCCCCTTTCTTGAAGATTGCTGTTACATTAGCGCACTTCCACTCCTGTGGTATCTGCTAGGTTTGTATACGTCACGTGAATTGCGATTTATATATATATATATACAATGAATAAATAAATGTATATATATATCAATAATTTATCAATATTATCAATTATATTATATTATCAATTATACGCAATTAATCATCAAATATTTGTCGGGCCTACACCATCAGAATAGTAAGTTATCTTTTTAGGAATAATATAAGTATTTAATACGAATGCTACCAGGAGTGATTGATATTGTTATGCAGTTCTACTTCGTACTTCTACTTCTGACTTCTACTCTACTTCTACTTATACTTATACTTATACTTATACCTGTCTATATTGTATTTGGTGATTATATATTCCTACATACACTTGTCTATATTGTATCTGGTGATTATATATTCCTACATACACTTGTCTATATTGTATCTGGTGATTATATATTCCTTATATACACTTGTCCTATATTGTATCTGGTGATTATATATTCCTTACATACACTTGTCTATATTGTATCTGGTGATTATATATCCTGCATACACTTGTCTATATTGTATTTGGCGTGAGTATATATTCCTGCATACCCTTGTCTATATTGTATTGGTGAGTATATAATTCCTAACATACACTTGTCTATATTGTATTTGGTGATTATATATTCCTACATACATCCGTAATATTGTATCTGCGTGAGTCATATATTTCTTACATACGCCTGTCTAACTATATATATATATATA
>NW_014579294.1:19906-21494 GCF_000485595.1 Priapulus caudatus
CCTACCTCCTCGTGAGATGTTCCCACTATATATATGTTTACCTGATATCCGTAATCAGCTTCGTTGATGGTAGCATTAGTGTAGTACAGCCACCAGTAGACATCATAAGGCCATCCTCCATCACAGCCGTACGTGAATGGATTGCAGTCTATCGCATGCTGGAAGCTGAGCGGTGTGAATTGATTGCTGGCCAGACAGCGCTGTGTTTCCAACGTCGACATCTGATGGAATACAAAAAAAAACAGGGAGAAAAATCAAAAACGCGAACGAAGAGTTGAAAAAAGTTGGTGATTAGAGAAATGTAAAACACTAAAAAAATCCTACGAAAGCCCAAAAGCCTTAATTCAAAATTCGAAACGCTTTGATTTGTTCATATGCTCTTGCATTCGATATAGTCCTCGTTTCGAAATTCGTAATCAGATTGTCTATAATAATGAGCTGATGAAATGTGAGTAATGTGTTCTCACATAAAAACCCTGTGTGCATTGTTTTTGAAATGGAGAAAAGGGAGATAAGTGACTCTTGTAGAAATCCTTTGTGCATTTTTTAGTGAAAAATCTGTTGAAGATTTCCGTGAATGTTACTAATAGCTGCGTTCACACGAGACTCCGTATTTATGATATACGGTATTTGCGAAATACCGAATCTGAGACAAATACGCGACCGAGCGTTCACACGCTGATTCGCGGCTCCAGAAACGCCGTATTTGCGAGCTGCTCAGCTGCGAGCTGCTTAGTACACTGAAAAAAAAAATGCGTCCAAGCGAACAATCAAGCGAACAATAGCCGCGTTCACGCGTAGCAAGAAACTCGGTATTTAGCGTTCACACGAGGCAAAATGCGCGGTCCAAGAAATACGGAATCTAAATAGATTCGGTATTTGTTGAAATACGCGGTTTCCCAGATGCCGAATTATTTGCCGTGCCTGATAAATACCGGATCTCTTGGACCGCGTATTTCTCTCGCGTGAACGCTAATACCGAATTTCTGAAGCCGCGTATTTTATAGACTGGTCCGCGCTCGACAGTTCCAGTGTAACACGAGTGGAACCGTCGAGCGCGAACCAGTCTAGGTATTTTATCGGCAGTTGGTGCGCATTGCATTGTTTATTTCGCATTGTTCGCTTGATTGTTCGCTTGGACGCATTGTTTTTTTTCTTCAGTTTTATGTATGTACTAAAGCAGCTCGCAGCTCGCAAATACGGCATTTCTGGAGCCGCGAATCAGCGTGTGAACGCTCGGTCGCGAATTTGTCTTAGATTCGGTATCTCGCAAATACCGAATTTCATAAATACGGAGTCTCGTGTGAACGCAGCTACTGTTTTGGGGGAAGAATGTTTAGAGGTTGTTTGGAATGTTTGGGGGTCGTTACAGTGAGCTGTGTGGCCTTCGAGGTCGAGGTGGACTTTATAACACTTACCGTTGTGACGGCGTAGCAGCAACCGCAGAGACCCTGAAAGCACAGAGAGAAGAAACTATTGTTAGTTTATACAACGTTAGTAAAACCTTCTCACGTGATTTATGACAGTGACACATATAGTGTTAGCTACACACACGCTGTCTCTCTCTCTCTCTCTCTCTCTCTCTCTC
>NW_014579294.1:22831-27366 GCF_000485595.1 Priapulus caudatus
AGAGAAAGAGAGAGAGAGAGAGTGATTGACAGAGAGAGAGAGAAAGAGAGAAAGAGAGAGAGAGAGAGAGATTGACAGAGAGAGAGAGAAAGAGAGAGAGAAAGAAAGAAAGAGAGAGAGTGGGGGAGAAAGAGGAGACCTATACACACGTAGACGTTAGCCAGGTTTGTTTACGACCAGTGTAACGTTGGGTGCCGTACATGTTGTAGCCGCGGGCGCACGCCCTGGCTCACGCTCAAACTCTACATTCTACATGGTACCTCCACCTTCGCAACACGAGTGTTGAGCTGACGTCTCTAGCTCTAAGAGCAACGAAGCATTCTCTAGCAACAAACACGTCTGTGATCACAGTTGTGCGATCTACTGCCACGAACACGTTCTATCGCGTGAGAACGATTCTTACGGATGTGGAAGATGCAGAAGAGGAGGTGGAGGTTAAGTGAGAGATTTATATAAGCTTGGATATTATGTTTACAGTTAGGGTTAGGATTAATCGCGTGTGCTCAGTGTTTGTCTAACGTTTCTGTAAGCTCAGACTATTAACGTTTCTACAGACAGGTTTTTGAGTATGATGGATAACTGGAAGAGGTGGAAGAGGAAGAAGAAAGCGACGAAGAACAACAAGAAGAAGAAAAACAAAAAAAAGAAAACGCAAAAGATGAAGATGAAGATGATGAAGGAGAAGAAGAAGAAGAAAAAGAAGAAGAGAAGAGAAGAGAAGAGAAAAGAGAAGGTATATAGAGGAGCCATGGAGAAGATATATACCAGATCGGCGTCCTTATTCACTCTCATGTAGAACGACTGTTCACCTCTGAGGAACCTCGCATTGTTCGTGGCGATCCTAGCGTGGTTCACCGCGTAGTTCTGACGTTTCTCGTTCGAAAACTTCTTACCTTCAATGAACAATGAACTCCTTAAACGATGTCGTTCATTCGCTCGGTCGTTCGTTCGTTCGTCTGTTTATTTATTCGTTCATTCGATCATTTATTTGTATCGTTCGTTTGTTTGTTCGTTCGTACGTTAATTAAGTAGTTTTTTTATATTACAATAAAATCAAAGACAGGATATGGTGTCACGCCTTAGGAAGAGACGTTCTCTCGAAAGCTCGCTCGATGCTACAGTCTTATGACCCCATATTCGATATCGATGTTGTAACGTTATGCATCGCCTTTCCCCCCTGTTCCCGCCTCCCATCGTGCTCACGTCACGAGCTTTTGTGCGGCTATTTGCGGAAACACGGTGATTATAAAAACAGATCGAAGCCTCGTCTGGAATTCTTGGAACCTGGCGGAAGGCACCTTCAGGCTTGCGGTGTGAAGCACAATAGCGTTGACCCCCCCCTTCTCCCACACCACCCCGAAAGGGCTCTCTCTCTGCTCTCCATCTGCTCGCTCTCTTTCTCCTCGTCTCTCTCTCTCCCTCTCCTCTCGCTCTTTGCTCTCTCTCGCTCTTTTGCTCTCCGCTCTCCTCTTCGCGCTCTCTCTGATCTCTCTCTCTCTCATTCTCTCTCTCCTCTCTCTCTTCTCGCTCTCTCTCCCTCTCTCTCTCTCCTCTCTCTCTCTCTCTCTCTCGCCTCTCGCTCCCTCTCTCTCTCTCTCTCTCTCTCTCTCTCCTCTCTCTCGCCTTCCTTCTCTCTCTCTCTCTCGCTTCTCGCTTCTCTCTCTTTCTCCGCTCTTTCTCCCCTCTCTCTCTCTCTCGGCTGATGGCGAGATTACCATCGTGTGCTATAAACTTATAGGTAAACATAGCGCAGGAGCTTTTTACTGCGGGATTTTACCTGGAATCTCCGTGCGCCCAAATAAATTATTATTCTATCGAAATATGATTCAAACAGAAAACGGAGAACGAGAGCGTTTGTTGTAAAGTTTATATATATCAATTTTTATGTGTACAGAAATTCTTACATTTCTATATACTATCCGCCGGTAGTTACTTTCTCTTATAATTAATGGAAAAAATAAAATTAATGACGCGCGGGCTTGCCGTATAGAAGGTAACGAATACATTAGATAGGTATTCCGTTATTGTACATTATTATAATAACAGGTATATTCGTGGAGTAATAGTTACCGATTACACGACATGCAGTACCTGTGCATACTGGTCACTTAAGAAGAAACGCAAATCGTGTCATTTATAGACAGTGTCCGTTCTATAGGAGGTGTCATGCTATACAGGTGGGTCCGTTCTATAGAGGTGTCCATGCTATACAGGTGGCCGTTCTATAGAGGTGTCCATGCTATACAGGTGGCCGTTCTATAGAGGGGTGTCCTGCGTTATACAGGTGCCCGTTCTATTGAGAAGTGACCGCTAACGCAGGCGACGGCACGCGCGAACCCGGAGACAACGGACACCGTGTACGTACACGTGACGTCAGCGACGGTCATCGTCCGGCGAAATCATTTGAATTTGTTCATACAGAAAGGATTCTCTCCTGGCATTTCTTATTACGTATAGTTTTCTCAATTAAGACGGTTTGTACAAAAGCGTGTGTAGGCGAGAGCAAAGATTTATACGTCCACCGGTCGCCCCGGTAAAAACTAAACACAATAAATATCATGCGATTATATAACATGAGATGTTCTCCAACCAATCATCATCGGTGGATATATAGTGATGAACGATCACGTCGATACGATGAACCAATTCAGCCGTCGGACTCCGATTGTTATCATGATTGAGGATTGATACATGAGTGGGATAATCGCGATCTTTACAGAACAGTTCTTAGTGAATAAATACTCTGGCGCCAATATTTAACCCTCTAGCGTTAAGCATAAAACATCGCAGTGCTTTCCTATGCTCTGCGCTCACGCCACGCCACGCACGCACGCACGCATACACGCACGCCGCATACACGCACGCGCGCACGCACGCCACGCTGTGAAGACCCCAACACGCCGCGACGCACGCACGCACGCACGCATCACGCCACGCAACACGCGCGCACACACTGCCATTCTAGCTAATACACCATGTATATTATAGTATCAATGTATATACACACAAACAAACACAGCTCTTCCGCACACAAATGACATTCAGACTTTCACCACAGACACCCACCGAAACTTCAAAAACTCTTACGCGCCAGACGTCTTTAGAAGATAGAGTCATATTGCAGAAACAGAATTAGTCTTAACATTTAGTGTTAACTTCTTCATCGTACTAGACCGGACGTCATTGTACTCTTGCGATATGAGGAACTTATATAGACGTTACAGCGTGTTCTGTCGCCAGTCTACGGCGAATAAATTTAATGTTAACACTAATGTTGACAATTATATTCAATTATGTAATAATGTTAAGGAGCTAATGTTAGTAATTAGTCTACTGACAACCGGATAGCTTACAGACTACGTTTCTATTCCACGATCACAACAAACAACAACACAACAACAACAACAACAACAAACAGACAACGACGACGACGACTGACAAACACACAACAACGACGACGAAAACACACAGCAGCAACCAATCTTCTGACCAAGCGATCACGTGATCACGTTTCTATCAAAACATGGAGCGTCCTGCCCACAATAGGCGCGCGTTCAACACGGGACGTTTTTGGCCCGAAAGCTAATTTAGGCCGTGCCAGATTTGGCTCGAGCGCAGCGTTAAACACGGACGTTTTTGGCACGAGCTAATTACGCCCGTGCCAAGATTTGGTCCCATCGAAAACGTCGGACAGGCCCGAGCCCAAATTTTAGCACCAGCTGTTCGGCGACGAGGTAGAGCGGTTTAGAGTCGCGTTGAGCGGTACGATGCTTGCGAGTGTCAACGTGTACTTATCGACGGAAATTAAAGTCCAAAACAGTATAAAAATTCGGAACCCCAAAAATTTGATCAGGATGCCACGTTGTTCAGATTGATAATTGAACCTCGCGAAAAGTACCAGTAAACACTCTAAATCGTACACAAGCGCAGTTCGCGACATTGACTCCAAAGTATCTTGAGATATTTTGTGCCAATAAAATTTATTTGAATTTGAATTTGAATTTTACAGACAGTATTTACCTCCCCCTACTTCGTACGATGTGAACGCTCGACCTAACCGGCCCAGTAGCAGAATCTGGCCCGAGCCACAATCTGGCCCCATTTGGCTCGAGCCAAATCATACCGTGTGAACGCGGCTAATGTGTCGGCCGAAAAGAGATGCCGGGCAGAGAAGATGCGACATAAGCTAGGTGACCGGCGAGGCCAGAGGCTCCGCGAGAAAACGTATCGGCAAGCGGATGAAGGCAGGCGAACATGCCAGAGAGGCACGAGCGTTAGAAGGAGAAGTACGAACGAGAGGAGGAGAGGGAGAGAGAGAGACAGACGACAGCGGACCGAGAGGGAGAGGAGAGAGAAAGAGAGAGGGGAGAGAGGGAGAGGGGAGGGAGTGGGAGAAGGGATAGAGGAAGAAGGAGAGCAGGGGAGGAGAGAGAGAGAGAGTTAATATGAGAGGGAGATAGTATAGATAAGAGAGAAGAGAAGAGACAGGAGAGATGAGTGAGAGGAGATAGCCGAGAACACACACACCACACCAC
>NW_014579294.1:29908-33682 GCF_000485595.1 Priapulus caudatus
TTATGAATAGCAGAAATATACTTATATATATATATATATAGTATATATATAATTATATATATATAATATTAATATTATTATGTATATTATACTTATATGATGGACTATATATATATATGATGAATATTTTATATTAATATCTAATATCTGTATATATGATTATTACTATATTATATATTATAATATATATGTGGTGTGTTGTATAGTGTATAGCTCGCGCACACACACACACCTGTTTATTAGTATATATATAGTAGTATATATATACTATATATATGTGTTATATATAATAGCTTCGCGCGCACCACACACTGTTTATGTAGCTGATATATGAATAGCTCCGACACGACACACAGCCCACACCTTGTTTATATATATAGTTATATTATTATGTAGTGTGTATATATTATAATATGCACTGTCGAGCACACACACACTGTTTTGTTGGACGTGTGTTCGTAGGTTCGGTGCGCTGTCAGTGATGTCGGTTAGCCCTCAGCTGCTTTGAGTGAACACTTCACTGGACGCAAGTTGGAAAGGCGACCCTTAGACATCGCTTCCGCGTTGCGCTGTTGCGCGGGCGTTGCCGCTGTTGCCGTCCCCCTTGCCCGAACCTCCCCTGACGCCGCTAGCTCGGCCATGAGCTGTCCAGCCAGGAGAAGGCTAAATGCCAGCAGGGCGCATGCGCGGCCGTCGAACTCTCTCCCTGATGCGTCTATGTCTGTGGGAGGGTGTTTCTCTTATCGCAGCTCTCTCTCTCTCTCTCTCTCTCCTCAGGTCGCGGATGCTTCTTTTAGTGGAGTAGCCTATAGAAGGTTTACAGTAAAGTAGCTGTAGCAGAAATCGCAATTGGAGTTGAACCGAGGCTGCAAGTAATGTCTCTTATCTTCTAAGTGTAGATTCTGGTCGCGAGTTAAGACCGCGGACGGTATAAATCAATAAGTTATTATCAAGATCGATACATTCAGTGGCACGCGTGCGTGCGGCGCGCCTGCGCGCGTCGTGAGTGTGTGTGTGTGTATGTGTGCGTTGTGTGCCGCGGCTGTGTCGCCGCGTTTGCGTGCGTTGCGTGCGTGTGCGTGCGTGTGTGTGTGTGCGTGCGTATGTGTGTGTTGTGCCATCCCCCCACCGCGGCTCATACGTCCCAACAACGCTGTCCCTGTGTGTGGTGGTGTGTAGTGCGTTGGCACCGTGCGCGTGCGTGGTTGCGTGCGTGTGTGGGACAGTGTGTGCCCGTGCGCGCGCGCTGTGTGTGTGGTGTGTGTGTGGGTGTGTGTGTGTGTGTGTGGCTGTGTGAAGCTCGGATCCGCGCATTCGCGATTGCACACACACACACACACACACACACGAGAGAGAGAGAGAGAGAGCTGTAGTATATACGACACATGCTTAGATAGATAGATAAGCAAACAGAAGAGGTAGTATGATAGCGGGTCAGCTGAATAATTTCTCTATAGCTTTAGCCTCGTGGATGGTTAACATGCAGTGACATACAGAGAGCTAGTAGTAGGTTACAAGGCCAGCGAACATTGGAAACGAGATTTATGCTGCTGTTGATACACGTATTTGATGTTGATGATGATGCTGATTGCTGATGATGATGATGATTGGTGATGATGATGATGATGATGATGATGATGATGATTGCTGATGATGATGATGAAGATGATGATGATTGCTGATGATGATGATGATGATGCGGAGGTTGATACACGTATAAAAACACGTCTACCACGCGAATCCCAAGCAATTACTGCAATAGAAACTTACCCTTATAATATCCGTATTAAAAATAATCTATATGCAAAATGGATTACGTTTGTGGCTGTGCGCATACTCTTACCCATTCGCTGACTAATTCTTTGTTACCTTGGGAGAAGCGTAGAGAGGAATGTGTGTAAGGGGCATAACCTCATGTGTAACACTGTACGTAGTAACAATTATAAACGCGTAAGCACTAAATACCTCAGATTACACGGTTTTTGAAATCAGATTTAGATATCTACTGCCGTGAGCCAAGCTAGGCTATATATTATACCATACCACGCCATAACATACTACACCGGACAAACCCTGTTACTGCATAATTGTAATCTCGCGAATATTTCACATTGCTGTCGTTAGATGGCGCTGCGTGTTCTATACTACGCGGATGGCCACGCACGCGGGAACGTCGACGGAAAGTTATATGTACAAGATGATTACAAAATCGGACGCCCTATATGATTATAATTCTGAGAATCATAACCTCAACTCATGAACAACATAACCTGCTCCGAAAAACAGCAATTTCGCGCCAAAAAAATTCGCGCACAGCTCCCCCTGGCGGCACATCTCTACAGCGCTCCGCAACACCGAGTATTGCATCATGAAAATGAATCGGTCAGTCACACACACGCACACACACATGCACACACACAACGCAGGGCTGACGGCACGCGCGAACCGAGACGAACGGACACCGTGTTACGTAACGTGACGTCACGACGGTCATCGTCCGGGAAGGATCATTTGAATTTCTTCATAACAGAAAGATTTCTCCTGGCTATTCTTATTACGTATAGTTTTTCTCAATTAAGACGGTTTGTACAAAAGCGTGTGATAGGGAGAGCAAAGATTTATACTCCACCGGCCCCGTAAAAACTAAACACAATTAATATCATGCGATTATATAACATGAGATGTTTCCAACCAATCATCACTCGGTGGATATTAGTGATGAACGATCACGTGATACGATGAACCAATCAGGTGCGACTCCGAATGTTATCATAATGATGATGATACATAAGTGGGATATGCGTCTTTACAACAGTTCGTTAGTGAAAAATACTCTAGACAATATTTAACCCTCTAGCGTTAAGCATAAACACTTGCAGTGCTTCCTGCTCTGCGCTCACGCACGCACGCACGCACGCACGCACGCACGCACGCACGCACGCACGCACGCACGCACGCACAGGCGCGCACGCACTGCATTCTAGCATAATACACCATGTATATTATAGTATCAATGTATATACACACAAACAACACAGTCTTCCCACACAAATGACATTCAGATTTCACCACAGACACACAAACTCAAACTCTTACGCGCAGACGTCTTAGAAGAAGAGTCATATTGCAGAAACAGAATTAGTCTTAACATTAGTGTTAACTTCTCCATCGTAGACTGGACCTCTGTACTCTGCGTATGAGAAACCTATAACGTTACAGCGTTTCTGTCGACAGTCTACGAGAATAAATTTAATGTTAACACTAATGTTATAATTATTAATCAATTATGTAATAATGTTAAAACTAATTTTGTTACTGAAATACCGATACGTTTAGACTACCGTTTCTATCTCACGATTCACAACAATAACAACAACAACAACAACAACAACAACAACAACAACGACAAACACACAGCAACAATCTTCTGACCAACGATCACGTGATACGTTTTAATCAAACATGGACGTCCTGCCAAAATGTGTCCGCGCGAAAGGGGATACCGGGCATGAGACAGATGTGACATAAGCTAGGTGACCGGGAGGCCAGAGGCTCCGCGAGGAAACTATACGCAGGGAGGAAGGCAGGAAACATGCAGAGAGGCAGCGAGGTTAGAAGGAGAAGACGAACGAGAGAAAGAGAGAGAGAGAGAGAGAGAGACAGAGACAGACCGAGAGAAAGAGAGAGAAGGAGAGAGGGAGAGAGGGAGAAAGGGAGAGAGGGTGAGAGAGAGAGAGAGAGAGAGAGAGAGAGAGAGAGAGAGAGAGAGAGAGA
>NW_014579294.1:36768-37351 GCF_000485595.1 Priapulus caudatus
TTATAGAACACAGAACACACAACACTATTATAGAACACAGATCACACAACACTATTATAGAACACAGAACACACAACACTATTATATAACACAGAACACACAACACTATTATAGAACACAGAACACACAACACAATTATAGAACACAGAACACCACCACAGAACACCCAACATTATTATAGAACACACAACACACACCACTATTATAGAACACAGAACACACAACACTATTATAGAACACAGATCACCACCACAGAACACTATTATAGAACACAGAACACACAACACTATTATAGAAGACAGAACACCACCACAGAACACCCAACATCATTATAGAACACACAACACACACCACTATTATAGAACACAGAACACACAACACTATTATAGAACACAGAACACCACCACAGAACATACAACACTATTACACACAACACTATGATAAAACACAGAACACCAACACAGAGCACACAACATTAGTGTAGAACACAGAACACCAACACAGAACACACAACACTATTACACACAACACTATGATAAAACACAGAACACCAACACAGAGCACACAACATTATTGTAGAACA
>NW_014579295.1:0-1216 GCF_000485595.1 Priapulus caudatus
TACGAAAAACGTGACGTCGCCTGCTGCGAAAGAACGTGACGGCGCCGGCTGCGAGAAAGGTGACCGCGCCGGCTACGAAAAACGTGACGGCGCCGGCTGCGAAAAACGTGACCGCGCCGGCACATGGGGGCTTCCGTACTTATAAATTATTCCCGCCATCAATTCGAGAAATTTCCAGCCGAGACGAAACCCGTGCCGGGGATACGGAGACAACAACATGCTGCATAGCAGCAGCAGCAGCAGCAGCACTGAGTCATCCACCACCTACAGCTCTCCTGCTGCTGCTGCTGCTGCTACTGCTGCTGCTGCTGCTACTGCTACTGCTGCTTGTGCTGCTGCTGCTGCTGCTGCTGGTGGTTGTGGTGGTGGTGGTGGTGGTGGTGCTGCTGCTGCTGCTGCTGCTGTTGCTGCTGCTGTTCCTGTTACTGCTGCTGCTGCTGTTGCTGCATGCTGCTGCTACTGCTACTGCTTCTGCTGCTGCTGCTGCTGCCGCCGCCGCTTCTTCTACTGCTGCTGCTGCTGCTGTTGCCGCCGCTCCTTCTACTGCTGCTGCTGCTGCTGCTGCTGCTGCTGCTGCTGCTGCTGCTGTTGCAGACGATGCTACACGTATAAGGAGTGTCATAATATAGACATCATATCAGGAGTAGATAATAGAAGATTATATTATCTACTCCTGATCATATCTATATTATCAAGAGCTAATAAACGCCTTTATTAGGTACACATACAAGATGTAAGATGTAACATACAAGATGTTTATTAGCTATTGATATTATGACACTCCTGGTCTGAACTGATCAAGACTCTGACTGGCAAGTTTATCGCATTGTACAACACACGCGTGCATGTGCGAGTGTTTGTTTGTGTGTGTATGTGTGTGTGTGTGTGTGTGTGTGTGTGTGTGTGTGTGTGTGTGTGTGTGTGTGTGTGTGTATGTGTGCGCGCGTGCTTGGGCGTGTGCGTGCGCGGACGCATGTACAAACTAGACAGAGGGCACTCACGGAGAGTGCATACCTCCGCCAGCATGTAACATGTATGTGTTACGAGCTGGCTCCCGCTCGCTGCTGGCTGCTGCTGACTGACTCGCCTGCTGCTGACTTGCCGCTCGCTGGTAGCGGCTGCTGACTCGCCGCTCGCTGGTGGTTGCTGCTGACTCACTCGCCTGCTGCTGACTCGCCGCTCGCTGACTCGACGTGCTATCGATCGCGCCGCGCGG
>NW_014579295.1:1228-4536 GCF_000485595.1 Priapulus caudatus
TCAGCAGCAGCAGCAGCAGCAGTATCAGCAGTATCAGCAGCAGCAGCAGCAGCAGTATCAGCAGTATCAGCAGCAGCAGCCGTATCGGTCACGTCTAGCGGACTACGGCTAATTGCATTTCGCACAGCGGGTGAACGTGTTTACTGAACTATATACCGTCTGACTTATATGCCGTCAACCGCAAGCTGAAGACGCATTATGGGTATAGCTGTCTTCCTCCCTCTCTCCCTCTCTCCCTCCCTCCCTCAGTCCTTCCCTTTCTCTCCCCGTCCTTTCCTTCGTCTTATCATCCCGCCCTTGCTCCCTCTCTTTCTCCCTTTGTTCGTCCCTTCCTCCCTCACTCTTTTCCTTTTTTTTTCTCTCACCTTCCTTCTGTCCCTTTCTCTCTGTGTCCCTGTTCTGTCTCACCTTCTCTTGCTTCTCTCGTTCTCTCTCTCTCTCGCTCTCTACCTCTTCCGCCTCCCCTTCTCTCTCGCTTTCTCTCTCTCTCTCTCTCTCTCTCTCGCTCTCTTTCTCTCTTTCGTCTCTAGAATACGCAGTTAGAATTCTATTGATCCCGTACAGGCTGCTCCTGCTTCTCCTACTGCTGCTGCTGCTGCTGCTACTGCTGCTGCTCCTGCTACTACTGCTGCTACTGTTGCTGCTGCTGTTGTTGCTGCTGCTACTGCTGCTGCTGCTGCTGCTGCTGCTGCTGCTACTGCTGCTGCTACTGCTACAGCTCATGTTGCTGCTACTAGTGCTCCTGCTGCTCTTGCTGCTGCTACTGCTGCTACTGCTCCTGCTGCTCCTGCTGCTCCTGCTGCTCCTGTTTTTGCTCCTGTTGCTGCTACTGTTGCTGCTGCTGCTACTACTGCTGCTGCTACTGTTGCTGCTACTGCTGCTGTTATAACCAACGCTGTAGGCAACGTAAGAGAAGTGGTTAGCGGGACACGTGGCTGTGTGATACACATGGATCAAGCCGCCGCTGGACAGCGTGTACACGCACGCACGCACGCACGCACGCACGCACGCACGCACACGTGGGCGTATACGACACGGCCACGAAAACCTACCTACAGGTAGTATTAACCGACGCATTCAATCACGCACGCACGCATGCATGCGCACGCACGCACGCACACATACGCGCACGCACATACGCTCACATGCGCCCACGGACACCATCACACGCACACACGATCGCACGCACACTCGCACGAACGCACGCACGCTGAGAGAGCATCGTGGCGGGGTTGATGTACATGCACGCACGCCCGCACGCACGCACGCACTCACACACGCACTCACGCACACACGCACGCACGCACGCATGCGCACGGGCTGAGAGAGCATCGTGGCGGGGTTGATGTGCATTAGTAGATTAGCTTCGTGCTGCACGCGTGCGCCGCATCCGCCCCCACGATACTGCAGCACCCAGCAATCCGACAAGAAAATCACTCCGCGCCGACCGCTTCCCTGCACGACCCCGACCGCAGTGCGCATGCGCGCGAGCAGGAAAAATCCCTTTGTTCCCGCGCATCGCCGCCATTACTGTTTACCACATTTACCATTATTATATACCATTACCATTTCCCACCACCCACAGTTTTGTACCATCCTATTCATACCATTTACCATTATCGTATACCATTCCATTATCATTTACCACATGTACCATCCCTTTACCATTTACCACATGTACCATCCCTTTACAATCCACTCACCATCCATGTAGCCTGATATTACAATAGCCCGCTTTTCATATTAACGTACGAATCAAATTCGATATATAGGCCTATATGTCTATGGAATATGTATACATGCATTGTGTACCACTATTCGAAGTGTACTGTAGAGGCTTTTCTGTGCCAAACTGGTGGCATTGTCAGCCTGACAAACCGAATGTATGATGATGATAGAACGATCGTTAGCGTGTCTACAGCTTTAATGCGTACACGACCTAGGCAATGTTCCCCTAACCTCCTGGCTTCAGCTAGCTACTATTTGTACAGAGAATATACTGCCCCTAGTGGTTCCGATACTGTTCAATGCTTACCACACAGACGCACCTGTAATACATACGCACCTGTAAGTACACGTTACGCACCCGCTGCAAATATACAGCCCCGCCTCACCCGTAATAATGGAAGCTGATTATTTTCTCCGGGGAGGAGAACCAGAAGTATGCGGAATGAGGAGTCAACAGGAAGAGGAAAAAATTGTACTAATTTGTTTCTACATTCATCCTTTCAACGTGCATGTCTATCTTTTGATCTATTATGTATATCAAACTGATATCATAGCTTAGGTCTTGTAATCTGCTGCCGGATTTGCTTGTGAACTGCGTTTTGCTGGTGAAGTTGTGTTTTGTTCATATTGGCCACTGTAATACCGAAAACCCAACCCACGTTTAATTCTATTATATATCATGTAGCCGGTGGCAACCAACGTAACCACGCGCAATTTAAACTAGAAATAATATAAATGCGCAGTGTGGAAGAAGCGAGCTTATACTTATACGTACCCGTTTACGGAATCGCAGTACACGCTTAGTGAGGAGCTGCTGCCAAAGCTGCTCTCCTCGTCCTGCTCGCTGCTGCTTGCTTGCTGCTACTCGCCACGCCTCGCTGCCACTGCTAGCTGCTGCCGCTGCGCTGTTGCGTGTTGCTGTTGGCCTTGCTGCGCTCGCTCCGCCGCTGCCTGCTGGCTGATTGTGCTGCTGCTGCGCATCTTAGCTGGCTGCTAGGCTTTGCAACGCTTGACTCGGCTGTTGCTGTAGCCTGTGTAACCGAATTGTGTAAATCTGCACGATTGTATTCGAAGTTGCTTATATTATGAATGCTGAACTATCCAGTTGATGAGGTATTATTCACGGTCGCTTACATACTCTCGTCTAATTATGCTGTACTGATGGGAGGAAGGTATTCTGAACTGCACCGGTTGTTCATGACCTCTGATAGGTGACCATATAACGCTGGACTGTAATCGAATTAGTGCCCAACCACACCGCGGCGCGCGATGCTTCTCCGACCCATCATCTTGCGTCCCGCACACCGCAAGGGCATGTGATGTTAGTTTGAAAGGTATTCGCGTTCATATCTCACTCGTTGTATCTCATCTCGTGTCCGCTGTAGAAGGTATATCGTGATGTATAGTTTGAATTCAGGTACTAGTCCTGACTGGCTTATTCGATTGTAATGTGTGAGAAGTGTGTGATGTATATCTAGATATGCCGCATAGGTATCACTCCTGTTGTATCAAAGCACAGTCCATTCGTGTAGAAGCGTATGTGATGTATATTTGATAGGTGTAGCGTCTCTCGGTGTTCC
>NW_014579295.1:5596-17836 GCF_000485595.1 Priapulus caudatus
CAGCAGCAGCAGTAGCAGCAGCAGCAGTAGCAGCAGCAGCAGTAGCAGTAGCAGCAGCAACAGCAGCAACAGCAGCAACAGCAGCAGCAGCAACAGTAGTAGTAGTAGTAGTAGTGGTAGCAGTATAGCAACAGCAGCAGCAGCAGCAGTATAGTAGTAGTAGCAGTAGCAACAGCAGCAGCAGCAGCAGCAGCAGCGACGCCGGGAGAAAAGGAGCAATTGATGGACATTAAGTTGCTCCTCCCACCCCATCCCGTCCACCCACCCCACCACATCCCAACAACCACTACGTCCACTCCACCCCAACCCGCCCCCAGCAAAGGCACAGCAGAGCATGGGAGAAACAAGGCACCGCGGATCGGGAAAGAAAAGAGTCACGACGGAGACCGAGCGACGTCGCATCGTATACAGTGACGCAGCCATTAATTATTGAGCTCGAGAAACTGCACAAACGTTTCAGCTCGCTTCGACGAGCGATCCCAAAGATCGATGCCGTGGGAATTTTCCTCCCGTACGTGCTCTGTTCCCTGCTGAGCGCTGTTTCCTCTCTCGCCGCATTCCCGCCCCTCCGGCTAGGTGCCGCTGCGTCGCTGCATCGACGAATTCACGCAGCCGTTGCATTTATTCATATTTTAACGCGTACTGGCATTGTGCATTCGACAGTATATACGTCACGTAGCAGTGAACATCGCCTGATTTTTAGTTGAGTTAAACAGCTAAATTTGTTAAACATCGGAAATAGAACGATTTTCACCACGCCGAATTGCTTGCCGTTCCATAGAGGCCGTTGTTGTTGTGAGGAGACAGAAATGTGCGCGAGAAGAGAATGGTGAGGCAGGGTGAGAGAGACGAGAACGAGGAAGAGACCGCTGAGGGTCGGCGAGCTGAAGGAGAAGAGGAGGTGGGAAGTAGCGGGGTGGGTTAGAGGAAGAGGAGGAGGAGGAAAGAAGTGGTTCGGGGTACTAGAGAAGAGTAGGAAGCAAATGTCAGGATAGAAACGAATAGGAGGGAAAACGTTGTGCGGTAGAGTAGTAAATGAAAGAAGAAGAAGAAGAACAACAAAGACAACAACAACAACAACAACAACAACAACAACAACAAAACACCAACAACAACAATAACAACAACAACAACAACAACAACAACAACAACAACAACAAGAGATTTAACTATGTACAAAAGAGAGATGAAGAAAAGTAAAAAAAATTCGCTAACCTAGCATGACGCAGCAATACGAACAAATACTCAAAACAAAAGCGAGTGGAAGCGCACACACTAGGCATCACGTTACGACGTAAACCGCCACGACAGACGATAGAACGAACTCTTCATGAATTCCTCAGCATCAGAACGCAGCGAGGCAATCACCGCTAAAGCGCACTCAATGCAGGGGCTGATGGAAACGCAAGTCGCCCACTCTGAGTACAAAGGCAGAGAGCAGACTGCAGTGCGTGCGAGCGAGCAAGCACACACGCACGCGCGCACGCGCACACACACGCACGCACGCATTCACGCACATACACACACATACATACACAGCCGCGCTCCGGCAGCAGTATTAAAGAATACCACCCGATGGCTGGGGCTACTCAAGCATGCGCGCACGTACGTTCCCATATAGCCGCACATTGATTTATCGTTTACTGCAACAATGCGGCTCGTCGTTCGCCTCAGCGCACTGATTGTACTCAACTATAACGACTATATCCGATGTTAGGGGAGGGAGCGCTCACTGGATGAACCTATGTTAAGAGCATAGGGCCGAGGGAAGAGGAAATGGGAATGTTAATGAACCCCTGAACAGAACTTGAAGGTTCGTACTCTCTTGCGCGGTCGATTCCTTAAGGTTGGTCGGCTGCTATACGGGAGGTAATTTAGCATTCTCTACTTGTGTGCTGTTTGCTCGTTGCTCTTACTCCCTTATCTCTATATAACTGGAAATGTATGTCCAGCGTGACTGATAGTGATATGAGGAATTAATTCGTCGTGAAGTAGCATTCGATTAACGGGTTGCAGCACTCGCAGTACCTTAGCATGAATGCCGTGCTGCTGTTAACACTAAAATGTGCACCTCTGGTGAAGCCATGGGATTCAGCTTCAAGCTCAGCCTCTTAGTGTCACTAAGAGATGGTGTAGTATTCTGCTATCACACGATGACTGCTCTCATTGTTATGTTCAACAGTTGCATGGTGGGATCGTGGGCTGGGAATAAACATGGCTGACCAGCAAAGTTAAGAAATGTATTTTGTCGTGTACATTATTGTCCCAAGTGATTAAATCCATAATCATCAGCAGCTATTACAGATGGGTAAACTTTGGCAGGAATCGTCTTCTGAGTGGTCAGAAGGACATTAGCATAACTAGCGCCCGACGAGAACCTCATGTGAACAGCTGGTCACATTCTTGCATCCCTATCATCGTATAAATGAACCGCTTCGTTCATGATAAACCAACAAGCAAACACAGCACAAGGCATCGCGTGGAGATGTATGCTATCCGTATTTGCCGAGACGCATTTGCATAAACAAGGCATCATCACCAAGATACCGGATTTACCTGCTGTGCTATTATCACGCAGGGATTCTTCGAGATTACCCACAGCGCGGTACCCGCTGCGCGTACGTCATGGAGAAGGATGAAAATAAAGCCGATCCCAACACCTGTTCCTCGCGACACGTGGAGATTGCGCGAGAAGCCGTTTAGGTACAAACAGATAAAACCAGGAACTGGTGTTGTGGGGGGGTGGAGCATCCGCGCATCCAATAAAAAAGATAATAAGAAGCTGATAACAAGAAGAAGCTGATAAGAAGAAGCCCTACCTTTGGTGCCCGTTGCCATGTCAGCGACTCGCTGGAATGAGTCGAGGAATGCAGCTGCGGCGAGGCTCGTCACTCTGAAAGGGAGGAATGCGGAGTGACGGGCAGCAGAGGCGTTACTACGATGCTGGCTTCAATATTACATGAGCACACCGCAGAGGAAACAACGGGAGATGCTCCCCCCTCCCGCGGGCCGGCAGCCATGCGAGAAATTTAACACGCGCCCGACGTCTGTTGAGTCATCAATAAGATGTCGTACAGTAGTGATCGATTTTTTTTACACGTGTACACCTATGTGTTTTGCTGATGGCGTTTTTATAGTGAGATGGAAGGCTACATAAAAGCCCTGCTGGATAGACTGCCAAATTTTATTATTAAAGTTGCCTGCCAAGTTCTTCAATGCCTGCTATTCTATTACTAAACTAATTCGGTTTAATTGAAAAAGGAATTGTATATAGATATGTATATGTTTAAATTTCCTACTTTAGATGCTGGTGCAGTTTCAGAGCCTTTGCTGCAAAATCTTCAAAGACAATATAACTTCCCTGAAAAAGAAATGAAAGATGTTATATTTTCAAAGTGTAATTTTTACGCTACAAAACTTAACTGGTGTCAGTTTGCACAGTTACACATCCCCATGCAAAGAGATTTTCGGTCAAATGCATGCACACAGTACCCACACACGCAGGCACACGCACGCACGCACGCACGCACGCACGCACGCACACACCCACACAGACGCATTTTTAATACCCCAACGATAACATTTTTTATTTACCAGATGTTATGCTGCCTGCTCTATATAACACACTTACCTTCATGTCATTGACAACACTCTGGAATAGACCTCCAAGGGCACTGCACTCCTTGTCCATGATAGCAAAACTATTCACGTCCACAAAAGCTGGCTGATGGGCGCTCACCTTCTCCACCTTCACCTTCTCCACTTTGACGTTTTCGTTGGACATCTTGCCGATTGAATCAGTAACTAATTACCACCGTCGCTACCAGGCAAGTATTGGTAGCTAGCAGTGAGGTTTGAGCCACATTAGTAGATAGATAGGGTGCAAATTGACCGACCTGTGGCCGGCTTTGCACCATACATGAGCGCCTACTGTATCACAGAGAAATCTATGTAGGTATACGTATTGTGTTTACTCCTCAGTGATTATGAATTGCTTGTTTTAAGAGGGTATCACGTCATTAGCTGATTGCTCGCCATCTTTACCTGTAATGAATTAGAAATGTAATTAGCATATAATCTACAATTTTTGGTTGCAACATTGTTGCCTAAAACGTAAATATACATCACAACCAACAAAGCAAGAATCACTGTTACTAGAGAGAATGGATCTTTGCAATAGTATCATAGGTTCATACTATTACTAAGTATGGTCAAAACTACCAATGTCGCAGCTTCATTAGTAGTAGTATTAATTAACGCAATAATAGGTTTACCCACGTTATATATAGCTCTACAACTGGTATAGCCTCTTCGCTCCCGCCACAGGCTCCAGTGTAGCGGGAGTAAAGGTACTACACGGTAAAATCGTCAGTACTGTTGTGATGCAACATGAACTTGAAGCCCAAGTCAAGTGAGCAAAGCAACATCCAATGACAATGTCAATATTTTGCACAGTTGATTCGACTAGCATGCACCTTCTAGTTTTAGCAAAAAGGGGTGTTTCTACATGAAACTCGGTTACTTACAGTTACGGTAGAAACTGATGAAACACGCAGCACTGCATTGTGATGATCAGCGTGCAGCTTGCAATCTCCTGCGAATAATGAAGTACTATCGATCAACAAATTTTCTGCTACTGAGGCTGCGGCTGCTTGGCACAAAACCTACTATCCCGCCATCTAGTGTTACGAAATACGAATGCTAGACAGCGCGTTCACTGCTTCGATAAGAAGTAGGTTATGAAAGTCAAGTTTTCACGTGTACTACTTGCTTCGTCAATGAATATTTACCTCCCGATGACTTTAGTCGAGTCACGTCTAGATCTCGCCGAGCCGCACGGGCGAGGGATCAGCGGCTCTTTTTTACCTTTGCTGTTACCAAGGGATACTTGTTAGCGTCGCACGCTGGCTCAATGATTCATCAATGCTGTCGCTGTGGTAGGCGTATACCGTGTAACCTCATCAATCACATTATATATCCTGATATATATGCTGTATTATTATTAATATTGGAATGTAGCCATTGCCTGAGGGGAATTTATAATTTATAAACATGTAATGTATATATGTCTCGACTTTGAAGACTAATCATTATGGATGAGATATGAGTCATTGTCACATTCATGACATTGTCATTGAGTGCAACCCCGTGCAATTACTAGTAGTAGTTCTAGTAGTAGTTCTATTTTAGAAGACGTCAACTTCAAGTTCATGGCAGTTTCGTATTACTAATTAGTATTGCTAGCATTTTTAATGAATAGTGAGCATTTTTTATATACAACATGTTTATTCCTGTGTTGGCAGATGGAACTTCAATAGAGCCGACACGTTATGAACCAGCTTCAGAACTTATTACATGATGGGCTTATAGCAACGGGACATGTTCACAAATGTGCGATTATAAGAAGGCAGGATTATGCTCTCAGGGCTTCATCTCATGGGTTCAAGGTTAGCTCGTAAACCCTCGATCGGTGAGACTTGGAGGTTCGCAGAAAATTTGTGTAATTTACTGTTCCATTCCACTCAAGATGTTACCAAGAGCCGAATATGCTAGCTGGCAAACGATGGCAAAAACCGAAAAGCACGTTTTGATTAATGTAAAACTATATAAAATAATTGTTGTAATTTCTTGACACAACAAAACAAATGCCTTTACTCGTCCCTACTAGGTTACTGAACTGGGCTAGACATTCCAGATAAATGTGCAGATGCACAGTCAAATGGATTGGGCAATAGGCTACTCTTAATCCAAGAAAAGAGATGTACGTAACAGTAGATACAATGTAACCTAACAGAGTAATTAACGTTCCTAGTACCCATTTTAGGTTAATTACATTATTTTATCCAGGGTAACAGTAACACACCCTTATCTACATGACATGCTCATGCAACCTTATTTTCAGCTATTGACTGCACTTATATTTAAATAAATAAAAATTATTTATATAATACTCCTATAACTTTGCAGCCAAGCCAGGATGAAGTGGAAGAGCTGACAAATTGCTTCAAGCACCTAAACTCAGTACGAGAAGATGGCATAGAATTTGAGGACAAACCATACACAGCTATTCGAGCTGACAAGCAATCCATCTATGCCACGCATGTAAGCACTAAAACATTGCATGTCACACCATCAATTCCTATAGAATGCATATATTATATCTGTCAGCATTTTATGCCACGTTGGTAAATTTTCTGCCACTACCATTACAATTCTGATGTATCCCAATCAATCAGACAAAGACATAACAGTTTTGCAAGTTATTTGCACATATCTGAAGAGTTTGCTGCCTGATGAAGCCGACTGTGCAATCTGAAATTTGAATCGATTACAATTGTGTGCATGATGCTTGCAGAACAAAGATGGCTTGGTTATTGTGAGAACATGTGTGTACGTTGTCGTGGCAACCTATCTTGAACACATGTTCCCAAGCGTATGTGTGGAGGCAGTGGAAAAGCTTGGTAAGAACAATCATTATGCCTTGTCGACCCCTTCATGTGCTCATTCAATCCCATTCATGCATATATGTTTTCCTCTCGAGGCTATGGGATTCAATTAAAAGAATGATAATGAATTTACGTTTTGCATTAAATTGACATTGCTGCGTTTCTAATCATTATTGAGTCCAGACAGTGCAGATTTGAATCTCTATTCTTCTTTGCAGGTGAATTTTTGAGGGAAAAAGATCAGTGAGTGAGTCAACTTGGGAACATTGATTGGCCTTTCTGAATAGTTTGGTCTTTTATCTTTGCTGTACCTGCAATTAGTTACCCAGGCTATATGATATGAACATAGTATGAACTTATGTTGGAACAAAGAAGACCATGTGGGAAACTCGTGAATGTTACATATGACTATATATCTACTAATAACATATATTTTGTTGAATGTATATATATAGCTTCTATGAAATCCGTATTTTCCAAGTGTTTGCCATAATGATATACCATGTACCAGGGTCAGGAGAGTGTTTTTAAAAGTGAGAGCCAAAACATGAAAAGTAGGTACCGTACCGTACCCATCTCCCCTGCCCGAATGCACACTTACGCAAGACCCTCGCACATGGCTCTTTTTTGGAAGGATACGATAGTTTGTGTGATGAATGTGATTTTATTCTTCCCCTTCTAATCCTGTTACTATGGCAACATCATTTGTCAAACTAGAAGGTGGGAAGTAGTCGCAAGGGATCACAGTTCGGATCCAAATGTCAGTAATTTAACTGTCAGATTATGGCATTTACGAGCATTCATTTTCAAGGTTTTCATACGCCACCATTTTTAACAGTGTTATTAAATTCCAGGTTAGGTTCTGTAGGTCCTAACCCTTGGGTGCTCTCACGTGCATTCTCAGAATTAAAATGTAATGAAATGAATGATTGAATGCTAACGTTCAGCATAGCAGGGGCCAGGACCGTCTCTGATTGTATACTTTGCAACGGGAGCATAGCTCCAGGCCCCCTCGTTACCTGCCAAGCTTCAGGGGATTAAATGTAGCAGCTGCACCCATAGCCTCCCTAGCTAGTTACTTTTAT
The DNA here is from genome assembly GCF_000485595.1 of Priapulus caudatus. Taxonomy (NCBI): domain Eukaryota; kingdom Metazoa; phylum Priapulida; class Priapulimorpha; order Priapulimorphida; family Priapulidae; genus Priapulus; species Priapulus caudatus. Next base: position 13,128 of record NW_014579295.1, read on the forward strand.
TAGCCAGATGTAGAGCAGTATTCAGCAGGGATATGATTGTACACAAATAACGTCCCTACACAGACTGAGGGCAGGAGTTCGATAAAAAACATACTGTCACTTACCCTATTACTGACTGGAAAAGCTAACGGGGGCATGACACCATCCTGCCCTGCTATGCGCATAACAAGAAGAACGTAAAGAACAAGAACGGTGATTGTCTAGAGAAAGACAAAAGTATACAAAGCTGTTATGTACACAAATAGGTCGGGTGTCCCAACGTCTATTAAACCACGATAACGCACCCAATATTCTCATAATACTGCAGCGAATCACAACAGTAATAGATAGCAGTAACAGTATAAATGGCAGTTTCAGATTTATAGAGATTCAGAGTCATAACGCCCCTAGGGTATCAGCCACTGCTTATACGACAATGCAATTCATATGCAATAGAAACGAGTCATACCATTCCAATAAGAAGTTTTTCTGGCACTGAGTGTTTGAAATTCTGTGTTCAGAAATTCACTTGTCTGATTCAATTTTCAGATTGCAGTTAGTTTAGATTGCTCTCATCCAGTGGTACTGTTATAGTCTAACTGTGCTGAGACTTTTCAGCCAAATATATTCATTGTAATAAAATATCAAGAAAACAAAACAACATGTGAACGAATAAAATATTAACTGATATATATTTTTTATGACACAAACTTTTTCTCAGAAACAAGCCAATAATAAATAAGCATCCCCCTCCACGCCGCAACACTGACACCATCTCTCGTTAATTCTCTACTAAAATAACATTGACCCTGAGATAGGTTTGCCAGCGTTATCAGCACATCCCTAAATATGATATATGGCATTTGCCTGAATCCCAGGTTACAACCAAAGCAGGTTAATTCCTCTCTATCCATTCCTACACGATCATGTTCATTTTAGATATATTTTTTATCATTATCAGTACAGCAATATAGATAGCATCAATTTGACTTGAATGCCAGATAACAAATCCCCAGCCCCAACGCGCGTCAAAAAAAATACATTCTGTGTTAGTGCAATATTGATACAAACACTCAATGTCCCATAACATTTTGCTGCATCGTTCATTCGATGTGAATACACTCACGTACAACAATCGTAATTACACAAGCTCGATTTGAATTATCCTAAATTAAGTTTCATCAATTCTGTGCATCCCAGAATCTAAATATATCACGCATGTTACTGGTATTTTGAATATTAGAAACAAGTGTCCAAGCTTGCAGGTGTAGGCTAAACCTCATTCTACTCCTAAATTACAAATTTGATCACATACAGTCGTTTTCCTTGACAGCCAATTTGTTCAGGTATTTCTTGTTGTTCAGAAAATTGCTCCATTCGCCTGCATTGCAAAATTTAGTCGTGCGAGCCTGACTCGAATTAATCTCACAGGTTTTTTCCCCATGGTTAAATAATTTCTGTTTTATGATTGATTACGTCATATGTTTCACGACATGTTGTTCGGTAATTGCCATCAAACTTGTCACGCGTTCCTGACATGCTGACTTACAGATATACTTTGATGCATTTAGGCTAGCCACGAAATGTGTAGCAGGTACGCACGCACGCACGTGCACTTGCACACGCACGCACACACACACACACGCATGCTTGCACACGCACACACACACACACTTGCACGCTTGCACGCGCACGCACGCTTGCACACGCACGTACGCTTGCACACACACGTACGCTTGCACACGCACGCACGCTTGCACACACACGCATGCTTGCACACGCACGTACGCTTGCACGCGCACAAAAGTATATATATTAGTATGTAATTAGTCACGATACGATGGCCACGATATGATTCGCAACACAGCTTCACTTGAGTATCGACACGTCACGATGCGCCAAAAAGAAATGTGCACTTAAATCAAGTTAACCGTCCACTCTATGCCTTCGTTAGGTTCTCAAAATCTCAGTCGGCAGCACCGTGCATGTTTTCGTGTGATGAAAGTATGCGAGTATGCCGACTTGACGATGCTACATTCACTGTACAATCACTACGCGCCTTGTAAATTCTTATTCTTATTTCCGCAAAATCGAACGACATTTCCCAAAATATCATGAACACCTTTGTTTAATAGTTTCTATTACGTAACACATCTATACGTGGCCAAAATATCACGATGTATCGTATTGTCTATATCCAGGCATATCGTCGCATCCCTAATTATATATAAATATGTACATATATATGCATGTGAGCATATGCATTATATCCAGAGTACATAATAAAAGTCTCCTATTATGTACTCTTGATTATATGCATATTGCGCATGTACATGCGTAATTTCGGCTGCCCCTCTTCAAAATGCAACTTCTGAAAAGCATCACAGACTGCTTGGCTTGACGGCATGCTGCATCACAGAACAAACCAAGACTGCAGCGTTACTGTCACTCCTTCGTAATGCTGCAACGCTATAACGAAATACCACTTAAATGCAACTTATTTCAGCACTCACAAAACAACGCTGCGTCTCCCGCGACCTCTCGGCTCATGTGACGCACCACCAGTGCTTTATCATACGTCTCACGGCGAGTTGCTGTCACATCTGCCCTGGACGTTTCTTGCCCTGTCTACCTTTGACGATAGTAGGGGACCATAGGAATGACCGATGGAATAGCTCTGTACCGGCTCCGTCGTCGCGACGACGGCTCGGCAACTCACCTCCGAAAACTGTTTTTCATCATCTTCAGAGTTTTCCTCATCATCGGTGCAACTTTCTTCTCGACTGCAAAGTGCAAGTGGCACGGGTGAATGTCTCGTGGGATTGCTCACCAGAGGAAACCCAGCAGTGAGATAATGCACAAGCGACGCCACGATGACAATTGTTAGGCCGTTCGGCGAAATTGAAAAAATTAAAAGCCAAATTTAAGATAGCATTGGCGTAGAGGTGGCGAGTCACACGGATTTACACCCATTATTGCATTATGGCATATTATATATGTATATATATATAATATATATATATATATATATATATAGACATACATATAATATATATTATAATTATTATATACAGATGACAAATACTAGGCCGTTTGCCGAAGTTAAACAAAATTCAAAGTAAAATTTAAGATGGCGTCAGCGTAGAAATGGGAGTCGGCACGGTTTAAAGCCGACACGCGCCGTACGTTTCTGGGCGCCGGCACGCCTATGAGTCGGCCCGCAGCGCGGAGACCGGGTCCTGCGTCCATCTCCCTCATCCGCTCACCGGGCACTTCTGCGCACCGTCTTCTTCTCGTCACCTTAGTGTGGCCGCGGTGCTGAGAGCTGCTGCGACGCACGTCGCGAGGGCGTGCTTCGCGCGGGTTAACGTATTGCACTATTGTTGTTGCCCACTGAACAACAGGCCAGTCAGTGTGATTGCACAATTGCCGACAGGCTGTGAAGTCAATGCATAAAGCATCCAGGATTGAACTTTTTAAAGGATTATTCGAAATCATTGACTCCATAATGCAGCATCTGTAAAAAAATATAGCAATATGTCCAGCTTCGTAGGCGATATATTTCTGATTACCACTTGAAAACAGCTAAGAATGCATCGCTGTTAGCGCATGAAATTGGATTGAATACGCGCGTAACGCCATGCCATATTTGCATTATACGATCATAATTTGCAAATGGGTTTATGCCACCCAGTATAGTGCACCTATTCAAGACAAAAGGGCAATCTGATTCTGTGTAGTTTACTCCGGTATTTTTTTTTAATTGAGCCAATATCTGCGTGCTTATCGCGAGATAGTCTGGAGATGCGTCAAGAATATGAGTCCGAAATCAAAATAGTAATCAAAATTCGATCGTGCTGGTTACATATAGCTAAGCCTAGTACGAGGTTTAAGAAACTATGTTAGCACTTACTTCTAGACAGTCGCTAAGTTACTCAGGGAACTAACAGCTTAGCGGTATCACAGTACTGCCAATACATAACAAGGATTTAAAGGCGTAATCACAGGACTTTATTGTGCATCGTTACGGCATCTAAATATTTTCAAGACTCGCCCCCCCAAAGTACGGACGCGCACCACGCCCGTGTGTCTCTATGAATTCACTTGAGGTCGCAATGCAACCAATAAAGGTTCCTGATTTTTCTAATTATAGCTGACCACGAGTTTACCCAAGTGAAACCCCTCTGGCAATACATTGCAGTGAGCTACCAGTGCCAGCAGATTGCCAACACATATTTAAGCAATCTGTAGTTTCTGGCATCAAATTAGTAGTTCGAGGGTCACGATCATGACCAGTTTGTGCTAGGGGTCGCACATTTTTGGGATGACAGTCAAAATTCGTAGTTTGATATCAAACGTGGTCGAAGTTGGTGCAAATAGGATAGAAACTAGATATAAATACGGAAATCATAGTGTTGGCATCTCTGCAGCCCACGCGCCTTTGATCAACGTCTTAATCACTAGCTTGCGCCAGAATTCGCTCTGCCATTTGAATTAATTACGTTCGGTAGTTTAAGAAACAATTAGCATCACCTGCGTGCGGCTTCGCAAATCCGACTTTGCTTGCGATTTGACAGTGATGTTCTTCAGGCTTTGCCTCTCGTCTCGTGCATTAGCCTCTACAAAGGACACATCGCACTGTCAGTATCAATTACCTCAATCACAAGCGCAACCTCTTGGTTCGTGGGCCCTTGGTGTTTTTGCCCCACCCCTACACTTGAGTAACTATA
>NW_014579295.1:17846-29627 GCF_000485595.1 Priapulus caudatus
GTAAAATTTAAGATGGCGTCAGCGTAGAAATGGGGAGTCGCACGGGTTTAAGCCGACTCGTACGTTTCTTGGGGCCGCCGGCACGCCCTATGAGCGGCCCCGCGGCTGCGAGACCGGTGTCCTGGTCCACCTCCCTCATCCGCTTCACCGGGTGCACCTTCTGCGCAACCGTCTTCTTCTCGCTCTCAGACTTGTAGGTGGCGCCGGCGGTGCCGTGCAGAGCCTGCTTGCGACGCACGTCGCGCGGCGGCTTCGCGGCGGAGTTAACGTACGCCATCTTTGTTGTGCGCACTGCAAACAACAGGCCAGTCAGTGTGATTGCACAAGTGGCGACAGGCTGTGAAGTGCAATGCATTAAGCTTCCAGGATTGAACTTTTTAAAGGATTTATTTCGAAATCATTGCTCCATAATGCACAATCTGTAAAAAAAATATAGCGAAATATAGTCTCACTTCGTAGCGGATATATTACTGATTACACCAACTTGAAAAACACTAAGAATTCATGCTGTTATAGCATTGAAAATTGGAATTGAATACGCCGTAACGCCATGGCATATTTGATTATAGCGACAATTAATTTGCAAATGGTGTTTTTTGCACCCATAGTGCACCTAATTCAAACAAAAGGGCATCTGATTCTGTGTAGCTTACTCCGGTTTTTTTTAATTGGCCAATATCTCGTGCTATCGCGAGATAGTCTGAGATTCGCAAGAAATGGAGGCCGAAATCAAAAATAGTAATCAAAATTCGAATCGTGCTGGTTACATATAGCTAAGCCTAGTACGAAGGTTCTAAGACATGTTAGCATTACTCTAGACAGTCGCTGTTACTCAAGGAATAACAGTGTAGCGGTCATCACAGTACTGCAATACATAAACAAGGATTAAAGCGTAATCACAGGCTTTATTGTGCATGTTACCCATCTAAAATATTTTTTCAAGACTTCCCCCCCCCCCCGCCAACTTGTGTCTTCTTATGAAATTTCCTTGACGTGGTCAAGCAAAATAAGGTTCCCTGATTTTTCCATAATTACTAGCTGACCACGAGTTACCAAAGTGAACCTCTCTTGCAATAACTTTGCACTGAATCTACCAGTCCCACGCGCTTTGATCAACGTCTTAATCACTAGCTTGCTCACGAATTCGCTCCTGCCATTGTAATTGGTTACGTTCGCTTGTTTAGAAACATTTAGCATCACCTGGTGCGGCTTCGGCAATCGACTTTGCTTGGATTTTGACAGTGATGTTCTTCAGCTTTGCCTCTCTCTCGTCATGTAGCCTCTACAAAGACACATCGCCACTGTCAGTATCATATTACCTCAATCACAAGCGCAACCTCTTGGTTCATTGGGCCCTTGGTGTTTTTGCCACACCCTACTTGAGTAACACTGAGAAATGGATTGTGTGATCCTTATATAGACTTTAGTCAACTGTGGTTTACAACTACAAGCAACTATATGCAGTCAACCAGAAACTTCACAGACACTACTGATGGCTTGCTGTTGACGTAGGCAAGTATAAAATGTTTGAGAAACCTTTCTCTTATCTGGCCTGTATTCACTTTTTTCTATGGACTTGCCAGTTCACTCCACAGTTGTCTGTAATTGTGCATACTTGCCTGTGACCTCTATCCCTGGTTTTGCAAAAGGCAGTGGCTACGGGTACGGTAGCCGTATCTTAATGTCTCGAGACTACGGGTACGGGAGTCCATTCGCTTTCATACTTAACGAGACAAAGATGGCGGCGGTGGCGCGAGATTTCGAAGTAACGCCTTGGGAAATAAATTCACGATTTCAGAGTTTAGATGAGCTAGAACCCTAACCCTAACCCTAACCCTAAACCTAACCCTAACCCTAACCCTAAACCTAACCCTAACTCTAACCCTAACGCCAAAAAGGGGCTTCAACCGTTCTACCGTACCTGTAGCCACTGGTTTTGCAAAACGTCTGTACTTTTCATTTCGTAGAGTGAAAGCTGCTGTATGATCAATTAGAGCGATACTGTGACCTGTGTAAAATTCAGGTGCATGCTGTATGTATGAAACATGTGGGAAATACTTACCAGGTACACTTCTCTCCAAGACTCCATATCGTCAGGCAGCTTGTTTCGAAACTCCTTCGTGCAGTGAGATTTCCACAAGACGTCCGTTTCTCCTTCCTCCACCAGGTGCTGAAATCATCATGATAAATATGAGCTGTGATGTCATATATCACAGACATTATGTTTGCCTGCCTGGATAATGATGAATCAGATAGGTGGCGCCATGTGTACTTACTCAATACTTCTAAGGTAAGCTGAGCCAGTAATACAAGTTGACAGTTGTCAAACTATCAAACAAAGAATAGAAAGCACTGTCTTACCTTTCATCTAGCAAATTTTCGTTTAATTTTAACAAGAAAAACTATTCATTAAATAAATATCTCTAGCAGTAAGTATAATTATACGTATATATGCAGATACGTTATATATCTGTATGTGTAGTCATTCTACGCACATAGATGCTTTTATAGTAATAAACTAACAGGATTCAAGTCCTCGATGGTGTAGAGCTGGGTCGACGTGCAGCGCTCGAGTACCGGCCTTAAGATATCAAACGGGATGCCACCGACGTAGTCTATCACTGCAGAGAAGGCCGTGATTATTGTGAATATTCACATCAACTTAGCTCAGTTATGCAAATAGCTCCACTTAGTTTTCGCATCAACATTCGACTAGTTAGTATCATGAAAGACAGAACACTTAAGAACTTGGGAAACTTGGGAAGTGGATGTGTTAATTGATAGCCGTGATGAACGTATGTACGTCAGACACGTATTTTGGATATCAGCACTGTGATGTTCCATGTCCCCAACACTTACAGTCAATGTTGTCAATGAGCACACGAATGCAGGATTGGTACAATGATGAAACTTCTGAAAAAAACAACGAAATATGCTCAAGATAAGGACAAGCCTATAACATTAGTAAGACTATTCGAGCTCCATTTACAACCAGTCTGCAAAATTCCATAAAATCGATAAAATAACCAAATAGTCCATAAAATAACACGATATAGAAACGCTGTGTTATAAGCTCACTACATGTACCTTAACTCCAAGATTTCATTTTTAGGTATTTTACCTGTGAGATGAGTTGTCACTTTCTTTCCAGAGTACATTGCTGTCCTGCTCTTCTGTGGCACGATGAATTCGTCAACAGTTAGGGCCGGATGAGCTGAAAATACCCCACATTTTTTATGTTGAGGCTTTACTTTACCGATAAGGTGCTACAATAAAGGGGGCTACAGAGAGCACAGTGACACGAGCCATGTGGAAATCATACCTCCAAGAATAAGCTATTGTACAAATAAACATCCACGCTTATTTCACACCAACCTTCAAACTTGAAATCCAAAGCATATCCAATGCTTATATATCCGATCCGATCCGCTCCGCTCCGATCCGATATATATATATATATATATATATATATTACCAAACACATTCATCACCAATCTATTTCTTGTTTGCACATTTTACCACAGTAGACAACGTGGCAAATACCTGCTTTTTACTTCACCATACATTCGCCTTGATTCTTCACCAATCTATTTATTGTTTGCACATTTTAACGCAGCAGATAACGTGGCGTGTACCTGCTTTTTTCTTCGAGCCCTCAGAAATCACAGGGAAATGCATTGGCTTGTAATTGGGCTGTATGCTAGGTAGCGTGGCATCAACATTGACCCCCGGTGTCTTCACCTACAACACAAGAGACGCCATCTTGATCAGTGCTTGACATACGATATTTTTAGATTGTCCTACTATTGTAAAAAAAGGTTATCCTTCATGAATTTCAGTTGTCCTACAACTTTCACCATCGTGACAACCAAACTTGACAATAGATAAGGCTGACCACTGTCAGGTTCGAAAGAGATGTGTAAGAGAGAGAGAGAGTAGATGTCGGAGAGAGGTACAGAGAGAAGTAAAGGTGGTGGAAGAGACAGAGTGACAATCAGAGTCTGCTTCTCTATCAGTACAGGGTTACCCCACTTTTTAACTACTTATCCAACGAGATTAGAAAGAAAAGTTGTACGAGCAACACACAAATTCACAAACCATTTCCTGACTCAATGTCATGATAAGGAATGACAATCCTGCCATTTCAGATATTGTCTAGACTTGTAGTAACCCTATCACATCCATATTGAAATATTCAAACACTTTTACACGTCCAACAACAAAATTTCTTGAAACCTTATGGATTAATTTAGTTTCATAGGTTACTTATCACAACGATCAATCGCAAGACTCATTCGACAACTCTGATGAATTTTAGGACAGCTGAAGCTGTGGCCAGACCAGTGGAGAACGTAAACGAACCTTCTTCTCGGGGGAAGACGTTGGCGACAGCGAGAACTCCTCCCTCTCGTCACGCCTGCGTTGCTCCCGGGAGGCTGCAGACGAAGCTGAAGCGCCGGCGTTCTCCGAGCGCTTGACGACTTTCGTCGAGACGGACTTGACGTCCGCCGGCGCTTTCGGCTTCTTCGTCTTGATCAGCTTCTTCACCTTTCTCTTCGAATCACAGTTGAGCGCGTCCTCAAACGAGAACATGTTGTTTTCCGAGCTGAGTTCGATCTCGCGCGTCCCCGCAGCTCTCGGCTGCTCCGCCGGCGTCTCCGCCGGCGTCTCCCGCCCGTGCCTCTCCCTCGCCTCCTCCGTCCGGCCGCGTCTCCCCGACGTGTCCGCCTTGTGGTGCTGCTTGTCACCGCCGCCGCCGCCGCGTCCTTGTTTACGCCTCTCTCCACGGTCGCCGTGGAGACTCGCCGACTTCACGCGATCGTTGTCGAGCGACGTCGACGCGCGCGATTGGTTCGGCTCCGAGTTCTGCGACTCGGCATCGCCGTGGCGACGCCGCTCGTGTCTGTGCCGCCGTTTCCCCGACGACGAGTGACGCTCCGCGTGCGCTGCGCTCTCGTGTCTGTCCGGCTGAGGACTGAGAACGCTCGGCTCCGGCGCCCACACGTCGTCGTCAGGTGGCGCCTCCTGGTAGACGGGACTACGCTCGGGACTAGAGCTCTCCTCCGCGGGCGCGCTGTTCTCCGGCTCGTCGTTCTCAACCAGCTCCTTCCAGGCCTTGACGAGGATTCGCGCACGATCGCCGATGTCGCCGTCGCTCTTTCGAAACGCGTTCACGGTTTTCCCGATGCCTGTCGCCTGTGAGGTAGAGCAGAGATTAGTACACAGTGCCTGGAATCCACGTCCTAAATGTGCAGTTTTAAGCAAGTCTAGCAGTAGTCCTACAATCACTACTTCTTGCAGCAGATCGTCGACTACACCGTCACAGAAATTGACACTACCACATTGTAAACTTCTCTGCACTGGCAACACGCTCTATGAAACATTGTATGGTCGGATCTCATCTAATGACGTATTCGTATTGTTTAGTTTTACACGTGTACACGCTACGACTTTCGTGCACTTCATTACTAAACATTGTTTTTAGAATATCCCATTTTCATGGAAAAACTTGTCGTGTATGAGTTTTGAGGATCCAATTCCCATCATTGCAAAAGATTCTATGATACTTATAAATGATTTCAGGCATGATTTCCTACAAAGATATTACTTCCTACATATAATATGCAAAATTTGATGGTACAAGTCAATTAAAACAACCGAGTACAGATTTTAACATATACACACCTGTAGAATGGCAACAGTAATGGGCCACCTCTGAAACTTTTTCAGTATCTCCAACACCTGAAATATGAAATGAAATGTTCCTTTTTGTGGCATAGTTTTGTAACCATTGTGACCTTCTAATGATAAGGGGAGTTTTCTGATCAATGTTATGAGTTCTTATACACGGATGAGAGATCACTGTGTGTGATGGATTATGGACCAGCTTGCTCACCACTTAAAGATGAAGGCAATGTACTCACTGGTAATGTAAGGCATGCTACTGACATAGCAACAAGGCATTGTAAATGATACAACTACCCCCACACACAGATATTTCATGTATTTTTGTGGGTGGGTATTTTAGTAGGTATGTGTTCACTGAAGAAGAATGGAAACTTATTGTGGCCACCATTGTGGGGCCACAGGGAACAAGCTCTTCGGAGCTGAAATAACTATACATCAGTCAAGCAACATTAAATACCCTGACATATGTGTGTGCATCCGTGCATGAGTGCGTGTGTACATGCGTGTGTATATATATATAAATATATATGTGAAAGATCTAGTTGAAGATCTGGTACAGAGATACTCAGCAGCCATGTAGATTATGTGGGCAAGAACAATTAAAGGGCTCACAATGCGCATCCCAAACGTAGATCTTCTCCAGCTACTAACACTAAGCCGAAATACTTCGCTGTCAGTGCATAATCACACTCAGGTGAACAATTCAGCCAAAATTTGATAGCAAATGTGCTATACAAATAAATTTGCATAGGCATTGGATAAATTTGTATAGCAATTTTCAGACAATCACAAGTGCAAATTGTACACCGCGAGTGGATGCGTTGCCGGGGGTGTTATGCGTGTCGGCCGTGACGTGACAGCCGCCACAGCCTAGCTTAAGCTAGGACACGACAGCCGATTCTGACGCGTCGTCGGACAGCGGTGTTCTTAAAAAGCCGTGCGAGCTTGGCACTCGCCGCCTCAGAGCAATGCTCGAGTTGAAAAAGAATATCGGGCCGGGCCGAAGTCGAAAGCTAAGCTGACTCGCCCATGTTGGCGCAGTAAAAATAATTGTCTAGAACTTTAAATCAAATGGTTGCATTCCTGAGGTTATATATCCAAACCATTGATGAAATTACAGTTCTAGCGATTGCTGAAGGCGCGGCTATCCGGACTCTCGACACGGCGATTCCTCACATTATATTATCAAAGGGTCGCCGAAGAAGCAGCCGCGCCGAGAGACGCGCAGCACCAGCAGACAGCACGTGGCTGTGTATACGTGCCTGCGGGCGGACGATATTGATTGATGTGACGGGGGGGGGGGGGGGGGGAAAGTAGCGGGATTGTTTAAAAGTTCACCGTTTGGTGTTAACGAAATCAATAAAAATCCGGGCTAACTGGGCGATTGTCATTGACGGGCCGCAGAAGCAGCCCAAACCCGAGAATAAAGTAAATTGTAAACATGTATGTTTCCGTTTACATCTCGCATGGCTGGCTTGCTGCCACAACTGGCGATTTCATAAAAAAATATCGAGCAAATGGCCTGAAAATACATCGGCGAATTGCGATGCGGATACCTGGGAAAAATTATTCCCTGACACTACCTATGCACAAAGATAAACTCTAGTTCCACCATTCCACTGCGCGTTATGCTTAAAAAACCACAAGAATAGAGCGTGAGAAAACTGGATTTCTGGCGCAACGCCCTACAATTGTTTGAAACAACTTAGCCTCACATGTTGCTAACAGGTGTGTGAGCGCAAGAATTGTTGTGTCCCGCGGTCTATATATATGTAGTCGTCTTACTGTTAGATAGATCGTAGTATTGTGAACTGCTGCTATATGTAACATCAAAGACTATTAAGAAAGTATTTATAGGCAGCGTCAAATAACTGTGAACAATAACGTTACTTGATTATTCAGCTTGAGCCTACAGCTGCGAACATTGCCCTAGCCAGCGCTGCAAAGCGCAAAAACGACCACACGGGCCGTAGAAGATCTTTGCCCTACACCGCTGCTGGACGGTTGCCTGCGCAGAGCCCAATCGCAAACGTGTCAACAACATCGGCAGAATTTGAAACACAGGTGGCAGATATTTTCAGAATATCCTTTTATAAGACAACGCGCATGTGAAATGGGAAGCACTAGAGTTTATTTTGTCGATAAGGAGATGTGTGTGACTTATTTCATGCCGACGAAGTATTTGCTAGTCTGAGTACTGGTAGAAATTAGCATTGCGATGTGCATTGGATGAGGCCTTTAACCACATGGTTGTGACTGCATAGAGTATAGGGAAAATGTCACACATTTATCCTATTACTATTAGATCACTGCTGTCATTACACAGTTTAAAAACTGCTTTCCCTTGAAATCTACAAATGTATCTTCTCAAAGTGTTCTACGCAAGCATATTTTGCACACACACACACACATTTTGACCAGATGAAACCAACACAACAGCGTCCTTGTTCGAACCTTTGCATTCCATATGTTCAGTCGCCAGTAATTTGCATGTCACACGCTTTTATGTGGAGCAATACGCAGGCAGGCATGTATGCATGGCAGCTTCATGTGACTCAACTTCTGTGCATATAAATCAGTGCGTAATAAAAGCTAAAATTCTAATAATTTTGCTAACATGTAATAATGAAAGTAAGTTTAAGTATGAGATTATTATTTTCTCAATCCTAGTTAATTACAGACATAGGCCAAAATAACACGCATATTGTTAATGACACGCCAAGTGAATCTAAATATAGTATTACTATTTTTGCTTTCTCTTTGCTTTTTGCTTAATGTTTCCTTTTGTTTTATTTGTTACATTTTATTATTTTGTTTGTATCTTTTGTTTCCGTGCTGTTGTGTCATGCTGTTGTTGTGTGCTGTTGTTTTCTAATGTTGCTAAATATTGAAGCATTTGCTGTGAGATGTTTGCTGTGAGCAATGCCGCAATGGTCCCACACCCTGACATCAGTGAAGTAGATTCTGGTACAAACACTGAAACAGTGCATGATAGTCCTTAGAATGTTAATTCAGATCATTTTAATTTAACTTATGTTAATGGTAATTGTTATGCCACGGCTTTAGTAAAACAAATGAAATGATATCAGACATAACAATAATTAACATTGACATGTACATACTACAAGGTAGCACTGTGACGAATGCAGTCGAGTTGTGTTACAAATGTTGGTACTAATGGTCAAATGTACATGTACACAAATAACATATGAAATGTTTCGGCCTGCATGAGAATTATTGTTGTCATTGTAAAATATATATAGGACCGGGCAGTAAATGTTACAACTTGAAACTGGATACATTTTCTTACTTTGGCCTTATCACAGCCTTTTTCCAGCTTCTTTTTGTAGTGTACGACAGCCGTATGTAGACCTCCGTCAGCCATGTTGCAGGATATGCGGTGTCACACACCGGATAGTCATATCACGTGACATGGTTTACAGGAACCGATGAGTTTTTCAAGAATATGAAAAGAAATAATATTCATCAAAAATACAACAATTTCTCACAGCATGTACAATCGTCATGTACAATTTATTGTCAGTTTATAATTTTAAATAGTTGAACTTATAGCGAATCTTTTGGTGAACCAAGCGTGAGCTAGTTCTGTGTGTAATATAAGGAATATAGACTGGGCTCAAATCTGGGGACTCTACTATATTGGTAGGGTGAAAGGGACGGGGGTCAAGCTAATTGATATTGTTGACAACTTGACGTTTCCATGTAATCTGAGATTCTGAGCCCCAGATAATTTTTGGCAGCATGGCAGCAGTTGTAAATTTTAATAACCAATCTTGCTACATAGATTAGATTAGATAGACGAGCCGACGTTGGTTACCACTGGTAAGTATATCTATAGTCAATAGCCCTGGACGTTTATTCCTTACGGACTGTCCAGTAGAAGTAGAAGTAGAATAATGATAATCACAGTGATCCCTGTGGAATTCCTGATGAGTGATGTTACTTCTGTCCATTTTGAACTTTCCCCATCTACCATCACATTTTGTCTCCTATTTCAGTATTTGAAAGAAAACTTTTAATCCATGTTATCAATATGTCTTTCTTTATACCATATGAATGAGTTATGAGTGTTTAGAGATATGCCTGTAGCTATTATCTATTACTATTAGTATTAGTAATTCTTAATACTATTTTAAATAAGTAAGCTATAGTATATAGTGGTAGTTAAGCCAGGCGCACATTGCCGAACATTTTGCGCAAAACATTATCGTAGCAATGTTCATTGAAATGGTTCGGCCCATGTCGTGTGAGAAAAGTCGCGCCGAACTTTGTTCCGAACAATGTTTTCTGCAAGATCGGGAATGTTGATACCTCGAACATTGTTCGGTCGAATGTTCGTCAATGTGCGCTGATGTCGCAACAATTCTAGGAACAGTTAGCTAAAGTAGCTACCAATAGGCCAGCAACGATATTGTGGTCACATGATTTTTGTGTCCCCAATCATGCACCGATCACGTGGACTTTACAAGCACAGCTACTAGACCGGCGCGCACGGAGGTTGGTTCGCTGCAAAATGCTTAGGCCAATGTGCCTCCCAGCAATTGTTCACCCGCCACGATTGCCAGACGAAAACATTTGCTTCGGGAAAAGTGTTCGGCCAACAGTGGGTCGGAAATTTAGATTTTTACTTATGCGTATTCCATCGGGATACCATGGTATTGAAATTCTGGGTATCCCCCCAAAGACTCTGCGTTATCCCGGATTTTTTTGGCATAGTAATTTCACACAATGTTGGGTATCCAAAATCTTTGAAATATGCAATGAATAGCCATTGAAAATTATTAATATGTAATGAATTAATTATATAAAAAATCTTCCGCTCCGCGACGTACTAATCATTAGTGCGCTTGAGTGCATTCGGCTGAGCATTTCTAATTTTACCATAGTGATATTATACAACACATGGTTGTATATGTATATATATATCTATGACTTTATCATAAACGCCTCTTCTACAGTACACTGCAGAACGTATTGTGCTAGGACGCATTGTCTCGTTCGCCTTGATACGAATCCATGATACAATGTTGTATACACAGAGTTTCACAATTATGATCAACATCGGCGCACCGCCTCGCTTGCAAATAAATGCTATGCCTTGCCTGCGGTATAAAACGCTATTGTGGCCTCAAGTAAATTAGTAACTAAAGGGCGCGCACTCGCCGCTCGCTCAGATGCGCTGCCGTTAAAAGTTGATAAACTCAACGAACACTATTCCTGATTAATGACGATCTTTTTCTTTTACTATCGTCCCGGCGCGGATTACCGCGAAGATTGATCTGGTATCCCGCACTACAAGAATCTGTATTCGCCGCGGCTATCGGTGATACCGCTAATTTCGAGCCCCTGGGCAGATAGTGCCGCAATGGCTTTTAAGCATCGGACTCAATCCACTCTATTTCACATGGGGTACAATTTCGTGTACACGTAAATTAATAATTGTTATAATTTCAGTGCACCATGGGCGAACATAAGGATGTGTCGCTCGGTGTGTTCATACTCGTGGCTTTGTTCGGCATGAGCTCATGGCTCGGGGTTAACAGCATCTGGATGGAGCTGCCTTTGACAGTCGTCCGACTGCCAGAGCTCTGGGCTCTGCCCTCCTACCTAGCAGTCATCCTCCAGGTGGCAAATATAGGTAAACATTAATCATTAAACATTAATCTCACCCTCAGCGCTAGATGTTGCACAGCTAGAATCTGGATGGACATTCATTTAATGTCCATCCAGATTATAGTTGTGCAGCATCTGGTGCTGAGGGCAAGATACTTGGAGAGCAATATCATCTGACTTGTGATTTTACGGAAGCGAACTGTGTGTGTACTACCAAGTTGTGGAAGCTCTTGCAAGTTGTGCGATTGTAGCCATTTGCTCATTTTAAAATGCAATTTCCGAGTACTTTAACTTTCGGCATTTCATGATATTAAATTTGGTCCTGGACACTTTATTTACAGCTTAAGTTACACAGGTACATGGTGGCATCGCCGCAGTTAATTGGCACATAGCGAAAATATAAGGTGTTTAACTGTGTAAAGCCTAGCGCAGACCTGCGATTTTTGGTTGCTTGTCGCT
>NW_014579295.1:29637-32060 GCF_000485595.1 Priapulus caudatus
GTGATTCTAGAATCGCTGTCGAGTTGCATGAAAAAGTCGCAGGTCTGCGTTATGGCAAACATGTAATTGCTGTTGCCGGCGAGCATTTTGGTAGATATTCGTTTGATTGTTTCAGGCGCAGTAATTCTCACTGTGGTGAACACTGTAAAGCCAGGCAGCTTGAAGGCTCAGCCCATTATCTATGGGATCCTCATCATACAGATTGTGGCGACTTTCTGCGTGGGTGAGTCACGTACAGTTAACCCTTGATTATCCGAACGAGACGGGCAGGGAGTATTTTGTTCGGATAACTGATCTGATTGTAAGTAAAGGTTAACTATTCACGGGACCTTGAGATCTTGTTCGGATAATTGATGTTCGGATAACCGAGGTTTGACTGTATTCGATAGAGAACGTCACGCATATCAATTGAGCAAAGTCACTCTTGAATCGGCTATTAAAATGTAGAATTGTCCTGCCACCTATGGCTGGTGTCTAAATAATATAATGCCTAAAGTGTATTCAAATAATCGTGGCTTGCTATATCAAAATAATTATTCATAAAATATTGGCAGAAATGATTTTATTGATAACCTGCTCATTGTGGCGGGGTATATCACGATGTGCATGTCAAAACATGCCTTCTGATTTGGCTACCATGGCATGTCACAGTCTGCATGCTATGATATGGGTTTCAATTTAGGCTACCATGGCATGTCACAGTCTGCATGTCATGATACGGGTTATAATTTCATGGCTATGGCGCATCACAGTATGCATGTCGTGAGATGAGTTCTAATTTCGCTGCCGTGGCATGTCGCAGCTTGCGTGTCATGATACGGGTCCTAATATCGTTGTTCGCGTTGCAGCGTTGTTCTGGCAGCGAACGACGGTGATCGGCGGCGAGGACCACAGCACCGCGTTGTTCATACTGATGTTCTTCATCGCGATCTGCAACACGACGTCGAACATCGTCTTCCTGCCCTTCATGGCGCGCTACCGCCACGAGTACATCACCGCTCTCTTCGTCGGCATGGGCCTCAGCGCGCTCCTCCCCAGCGTGGTGGCGCTAGTGCAGGGCGGCGGAACATCGTCGAACTGCGTGAACGTGTCGTCGCCGCTCGCGAACAACGGCAGCGAGTGGTCGCTGCAGACGCCGATGGCGTCCACGCGGTTTGGCGTCGACATGTTCTACACGATCATCACGGGTCTTCTCTGCGTCAGCTTCCTCAGCTTCGTCCTCCTCACGTGCCTCCCCCGCCTCCGCCGCCATCAGCTCCCCCGCGGCGGCCCCCCGCGGTGTGTGGCCATCCTGACATATTTGGTGTGATGCACTCATCCGTGCGTACGCAGCGCTAGTAACGTGTACACGTGCTCTGCGTATTGTACACGTGTTATGGCGTGTTACCAGTGTTATAGACGGTTCCTGAGACATGTGGGGGATGCCCGACTGTGTGTATAGGCACGTGATCGTGTAGGGTAATGTTCTGACCTTGCGTTGTGTTATTGTTCTTAACCCGTTGTTTCGTTTGTATTTGCGTTTCGCTTGAAAGAGATGTCAGACTTGTCTCTGTGTCTCTTGTGCGACGTAAGGCGAGTAGGAATAACTTCGCAGTAGAGATAACGTGTATTTTGTGGTAACGACTTGATGGTTTTATTCTACTCGAGAATCACTAAATACAGACTAGGTAATGTTTTACAGCACTATAAGTTCCTCTACTTCACTTACGTGTGACTTACCACGTCTGACTTACGTGACTGCTCTGCTAACTGACTCTTCGGCTAACGGACTGACTGTGGACTAACCTGGCTAAGTGTACACGGCAACCCACATACGTTAAGAACACTGCCCTAACGTGCGGCCACGAAGCTGGGTTTATTCCATCGCGCGTATATGTGTATGTGCGGCCGCGACTAGTATGATGTATGGTGCGGGGCGTTAGTACGGGGGGACCGGGGGGGGGGGGACGTGCCCCAATTTTCTTGTGGCTCCCCAGTGTGCCCCCGCCAACCCACTGAAAATTCATGCTTGATAAAAAAAAAATTGAATTAAAAAAGATGCCGTAGAACAGTAATAAACAAGTAAAGAGGTTCGAACCACATATCTCAGTTTAAAATATTATAATATTGTGCCCCTCCACGAATGTAAAGGCCCCCATGTGCCCCCCCGCTCGCTTAAAAAATCCTAGGCTACGCCAAACTGTATGGTGCAGCTGGCGTATATCTGACCATCGTGCCTGTGCTATGGCGAGCGGATACCGACCCGCGTGATGAAGAATTTATCGTCTTGATACAAAACCAGGGTCACAGCATGGCGAAGGCTGGCGGTTGACTTGGGCGCACGCCCTTATACGCAAGTTAGAAAAAACAAGGCGGTCTCGATGCTGGCTATTCTCTAACGCGCTCCGTTTAGCATGATGTCATCGCGCTGAGAATATCCCACA
>NW_014579295.1:33446-37315 GCF_000485595.1 Priapulus caudatus
CCTCCCGGCCCCGCGCCGTTCAGCCGACGCGGAGGAGGAGAGACGCCGCTCGCGCGCACTCGATAAAGGGTCTCGCGCAGCCGGCGGAGAAGGAAGTTGAGATGCGTTGCGGGCGGCGGCGGCGAAAGATGGCGAGGCGGGTGTCGGCCGCGACGTACGGCGGGCTGCTGCGCTGCTCGGAGGTCGTGAGTCCTGCGGCGCGCTGCATGCAACGCGCCGCTCGCCGTCCGGCAGGCGTGTGACGCGTGCATGCCGTACGGCTTCGCGCGCGCCTCCACCTCTTCCATCACGCTGTCCGAACAATCGGCGGAACACCGATCCTGCGGGCTGTCGTCGCCGCTCTGGTTCTCGGCGAGGTCGGCGGCGCGCTTGAGCGGCGCAGGCGTCGCGAGCACGGCGGTGTCCGCGTACATGCATGATGCTGCGCGTCGACGAGCCCAAACGCCGCCGTCCAGCGAGTCCGGTAGCGGGAGTAGAGTGCTGTGGTGATAAGCGCATCGTGGGGAGGGGGCGTCTTGGGGGGGGCGGACAGTGTGCATTGTGGGTGGGTGTGGTGTGGGTTGTGAGGTGTGTGCGGCGTGGGTGCGTGCGTGCGTGCGCGTTCATCCTCCACTCATGGCTTACGCACACCGCATCTTACGCCACACCCTCACACACGCCACAGCGCAATGACGGCATGCACGCACGCACGCACACACACACACCACCACACACACCGTCATCCTAACCTGTTCTTCTCCGGCAGATCGCCCCTGGATCGTTTCGTTGACACGGATTGGTTCTCACTACCTGAAGGTTTTGCATTCGCCGAATTTCTTTTTCCGCTTAAATCGCGTAGCACTGCTACAAACGTGCACACGCAAATAAATACACGCACGCACGCACTGTGAACACGCATCACGAACCCACATTACAGGCGCACGCAAATACGTACACACACGCATGCATACATGTATGCACACACGCACGCACGCACGCACGCACATTACAGACGCACTCAAATAAACACGCACGTACCGTGAACATGCGTCACGAACGCACGGTGTATAGACGCGCAAATACGTACACGCACGCGCGCAACGTGAACACGCAGCACGAAAACGCGTGTGGCTGTACACTGATACTCACGCTGATAGGGTCTATGTCCCCCATGGTACTGCCGGAACGTACCCTGGTAACTATCTAGCTGATATGGTTAAGGTTAGGGTTAGAGTTATGGTTAGGGTTAGGGAGTAGGCGTAGGCGACTCCCTATAGACTCGTTAGTGGAGTAGGCGAGGTACGGTCCGGCATATTAGATAGTAGTATTTAGTACCAGGGTACGTTTCGGCAGTACCCTGGTGGACATAGACCCTATCAGCGATACCAAGCGATACTTACCGTCATCATCAGTGATTGAATGCGAACTGTCTCTATGTATCATCTTCCTGTATATCTCGACAAAGTCTTTCAAGCTAGATTTAATGAGTAATTTCTTTTTACCAATTTATGCATTTTATCAATAGCTAATAATACCTCAAGAGGTATACCTTTTTACCGCATACCTCATTACCTCGGTTACCTCAAGAGCTATTAATAGCCTATAATACCTCATAATAAAAGTATTATTAACTCTTGATTGTATGTGGATTGCGCCATGGGGTTACCTGTACCACTTTCCCGGACCATGGCTATCCACTACTGTTAGATGATGTTTCTATATTGTGCCTCCTAGTCCTACCCATAGCCAAAGCGAAAGGTAACAACATTTCTGACGAGTGTATTCGTGCAAAGTGTATATAAGACAAAGATGATTACCGTATGTGGTCGCAACATTGGCTGCAGAGGGCGTGCATATACTACTACACTAGCCAGTTACCTCTAGGTGATGTGTTTATTGCGTACTTATAGTGCTAGACCGTTACTAGATACACAGTATCGGTAACACCGTATTGCTACATGGGAGATATAGTGCCGTTTTAGTTTAAAAACGTGGTTGATGTGGAATAGTTAACGGTTGGGTGAAAGAGAATGTTATAACTTCTATATTATCATTGTAACGAGAGTAATTAATAAGATTATTTACTCTTGCTTGTAAAAACGGTAGCAAACACTATTCGGAATGTAAAGTAAAGCAACTAACATTAATATGTGCATTTGTACTATCTGCTGTCACTGAAGGAACATCATCGCGTTTTCCTTCCGTTAAGTGCCACGAATATGAGTTCAAATGAAAATATAGGATGTGAATTAGTACATCAGTTTAATAAACCATGGTGTCTTGGAGCTGACTTGACTATTCGTATATTTTTCACTTTTCTGGTTTCATAGTTAGTCTGTTTCGCCAGATGTCTTCAGGCATTATGTCTTAAGCCATTTTAAATGCATATTCATCACGAAATATAATTCCTCTGGTGAGATATTCCGCATGTTCTAACACACTAACGTAGCCAAATTGTGCCCTGACTGATATATGCAGCGGGCACATTACATGCAAGGTCTTCTTCCTATTTTTCAAGAGAGGTATACTGATGAAATATTATCATATAAATCTATGCTAGAATACCTCCTCCCTATTCTAGATGCATAATTTAACGTGCGTACGCACGCATAGATAACGTGTACACGTGCTCTGCGTATTGTACACGTGTTATGGGTGTACCAGTGTTATAGACGGTTCCTGAGACACGTCGGGAGATGCCCGACTGTGTGTATAGGCACGTGATCGTGTAGGTGGTAATGTTCTGAACCTTGCGTTTTGTTATTGTTCTTAACCCGTTGTTTCGTTTCGTATTTGCGTTTCCACTTGAAGGAGATGTCAGACTTGAAGGAGACGTAAGGCGAGTAGCGAATAACTTCACAGTAGAGATAACACGTATTTGTGGTAACAGACGATGGTTTTATTCTACTCAGAGAATCACTAAATACAGACTAGGTAATGTTTTACAGCACATATGAGTTCCTCTACTTCATTACGTGTGACTACCACGCCTGACTACGTGACTGTCTCTAACTGACTCTCTGGCTACGACTGACTGACTAACTGGCTACGTGTACACGGCACCACATACGTACACTGGCTAACGCGGCACGAACTGGGTTTTTCCATCGCGCGTATATGGTATGGTGCGGGGCGCGACACGTATATGGTATTATACCTACTGGAAATTCATGCTTGATAAAAAAAAAATTAATTAAAAACAATGCCGTTAGAACAGTATAATACAAAGAAAGAGGGTTCGAACCACATCTCAGTAAAATTATATATTGTGCCTCCCCACACGAAAATGTAAGCCCCCCCCCCCGCTGGAAAAATCCTAGCTACGCCACTGTATGGCGCGGGGCGCGTATATCCTGACCAGCGTGCTGTGGCTATGGGCGAGGGAACCGAGCCCCGCTGTGAATAGATATTATATCGAACTTGATATCAAACCAGGGTCACATGGCCGAAGGGCTGGCTGGTGATTGGGCCACGCCCTTACTACGCAGTTAGAAAAACAAGGCGGTCACGATGTGTATATTTCTTAACCGCGCTCAGGTTTAGCACTGATGTCATCGCGCTGAGAATATCCCACAGCTTAAATCGCGTAGCCCTGCTACAAACGTGCACACGCAAATAAATACACGCACGCACGCACTGTGAACACGCATCACGAACCCACATTACAGGCGCACGCAAATACGTACACACACGCATGCATACATGTATGCACACACGCACGCACGCACGCACGCACTCAAATAAAACACGCACGCACGCACCATTACAGACGCTGACTCAAATAAAACGAGCGACACAGACAGGACGCACATACACGACGCACTCAAATAAACACGCACGCACGCACATGTACAGACGCAATCAGAATAAAGATGCACCGCCACCCGTGA
>NW_014579296.1:0-5510 GCF_000485595.1 Priapulus caudatus
CGGGCGCGCGCAGTGTCGTCTGGCTTAGTGTGGAGCTGTCCATGTTGTGTGTGTGTGGTGCAGTGCGGTGTGTGTGCGCGCGCGTTGCGCGGCGTGTGGTATAGTCTGTGTTGTGGCCGCGTCAGCCCGCGTGTGTGGTATGTACTGTGTGTGAGTGTATCAGATAGTAAAAGCAGCTGTTGAAGTATCGAGTCTGGTCCTGCATGTTGTTAACTTAAGAGTAAGGCCAAACAAAGCTCAGCAGGGACTGTGCCTGACGATACGCGTAATGCCAGATGAGACGGGATACTAGAGAAGCGTTGCGAAAGGAGATGTTGATCCGCAAAGCGCTCAAGGCAGTATCTTTCGCTTGCAGTTCCGCGCCAGTCGCACGCGACCGCGGGAACGGTCCTACGACAAGGTGATGCAGCGCTGGCTAGCTATGGATTCCGTGGCGTCGCCGGAATGAATTGGCGGCGCACGATCATAGCTGCCAGCGAACGTCCGCAATTTTAGTCGGGGACACAGAGGGTAGACATTTGGGACGTGAACAGTGTTGACGTTGTGTTATAAAAGTGTTCACCGAGTTCTGTTCGTAGAACCGAGCTGGTGTCACGCGAATCACAGAAAAGACTGCGAATTCTGCCATTCGCGTAACGCTTGGCGCCAGGGTAATGGAAACCGCGCTGTCAAAATCAGGAAACACCTACCGGCGCTCTTCGACGCCCCAGCAAGCTCAACGCTTTTTGCACGTTCCAATGGCGCAGGCTCGTACGGGAGTTTGGATAAGCAGTGCGACCGCTGCCCGGGTCCTATATACCGCATAGACTGGCACTCTCCCTGGACCTCTACGGCTTAGCTAGTACGTCAATGGCTAATCGAGGTGGGACGAGTCCTAGTCTATATATAGCCTTGCACCTCGCAAACCTTCTTGGAAAGAGAGTAGGCGCTATACTGAAACATTACCAATTTCGTAGTAAAAGAGTTTCGTATCTTAGTTAGGCATTATATGGTATTGAGACGCTTCAAGTGCTGTGTCTAGTATAGCCTAGGGTATTCTAACCCTAGAAAGAGCGTTCTTGCTAGTCGTAGTAGTCTAGTAGTACGTCGTGGTTCAAGGATAGAGACCATGGCTCCCAATCTTCATATGGGCCAATGTAGGCATGGGCATAAATACCAATGTCATTTACCTCAATATAAATATAAATATTATATCAATATAATAGGTTGGAGATTATGTGCTCCTAGGGTTCGTCATTATTAGTAAGTTAATCCTAGTAACAGAGTTAGTCATTATACTCGCCTTATTGCTATTCAGACCTAATGATCCTGGTTAGGCTTACTATTTAAAGTATTTTCCTCGTTATCGTCAAGATAAAGTGATGGTAAAGTTAGTGAGTACTAGACTACTGAGCTAGGTACCGTGCAAAGTAGTAAACGCTTACTGTGTAAGGTAGTATAAGTTATTAGGACATTGTGTACACTCTGTATAAGATCTAATTCAAGATATTATTATTCTGTGCAGCCGTACGCGAGTGTATGGAATAGTAATACCGAAGAAAGTCTATTAATGTGTCTCGCTTTGGAGCGGTAAGTTGCTGCCGAGTACTATAACAAACTGATCATCAGTGTGTGCTGTACGAATGCATAAAGAGTTGCGCACAGGGAGATGGACTCGGTTGATGAGAGGGCTTAATAAGTGGCGTAGGTGGTCAAGATCAGAATGTACTGAGTAAAATGAGTAATGTAATGTAATGATGGTAACGTGCAAAACCGCTACTCGAGAGTACCGGCTAAAGAGAGGTATAGCATCGCGAGCGCGTGGGTCAAGAGCGATATCACTATAAGGTGTAGATAGCGTGAACATAGGCTAAGATAATGAACGTTGGACGTCACGATTCCAGTTAGACTGGTACGGACGGTTATTGATCATCATCGTCGAATGTTCAAGTGGGAGCTTTTTGGGGTCGGGTGAAATAGCAGGAGATACTGCTTTGGTGAGACGATTATACGTCCGGTGTAGAGGTTCCTACGTTCAAGAGTCTCGTGTGAAACTCATTACTATTTTGTTCTGCATCATTTCGCCAGCGGCGGCAGTCTAAACGCGGATTTTAACTCTACTGATTGGTCGATAGATGCGGTGGTCGAAGATAGTGAGCTGTGCGCGTGCGTGGCGGCGTCCAGCTGTTATAGTTGGCGGCGATACCGTGTTAGCGTGAGATAGTTAACATCCTTGTGTGTGGGGCGTGCTGTGATGAGGCTGTTAGTGGCTGTGCGTCTGATGTGAGTGAGATGACTGTGCGTTGTTATAGCGTGGAAGATAGATGCGCTAGACTGCGATAGTATTGGTGTCCTTGAGTGTGGCGGCGCGGATTAGAAAGTAACAGTAAAGTGACGCCATTTGTGTGTGCGAAGTTTATTGACTGCGTGTGCGTGTGGCGTGGCTAGGTGTTGTGTATGTGGTGCTCAGACCAAGGCTTCTTGCCATGGTGTGGCCATGTGTTGGAACGTGGTCATGCGGTCATAGAGTTGGTGATGCCGATTTTAACTAGTGTGTGAGATAGTGCTTGTGCGTTGTGCGTGTGATGCTGGGCGTTAGTTCGAGTGTGGCTATTCGCCAACGGGAAGTCGGGCGGCCATCTCGGTTGAAGAGAGTTATTCTAGTGATGTTAGGGCAGCCGTGGATTTGTGTGTGCAGTTCCATGTGTCCGTGTCCGCGCCTTTGTGCGTGCGTGCGGGGTGTGCGCCGTTTGGCGGCGCTTCGCCAGTATATCCGGCTGCAGGATCGTCAGCACAGCGTGGTTGTGGCAAGGTATCCGCCGGTCCAGCAGACGATCCGCGCGGTGGCGCTGCAGGCGTCGGATGTTGTTGAGAGCTGGGCCAGGTGTGATGTTCGCGGTGTTGTTATTAGTTGTGCGGTAGCACACTCCAGCGACAGATGGCGGCTCTCGCTTCATGAAGGAAGATCTCTCTCAACAACAGTGTG
The DNA here is from genome assembly GCF_000485595.1 of Priapulus caudatus. Lineage (NCBI taxonomy): Eukaryota > Metazoa > Priapulida > Priapulimorpha > Priapulimorphida > Priapulidae > Priapulus > Priapulus caudatus. The sequence continues at coordinate 2,966 of NW_014579296.1, forward strand.
TTGCCACGTGCGTGTTTGTGTGTCCTTAACCATGGTGTGTGTGTGTGCGTATGCGTGCGTGTGTTGCGTGTGCCGTGTGTGCGTGTGTGAGCTTGTGGTGTGCGAAGTCGCGTCGTGCTATGTCCGTGGCTGGTGTGTGTCGTGTGACCAGTTTCCCATATTTTGTTGCTGATGATTTCGGTCAACAGCTAACTACTATGTTATAACTGCGTATTGCGTGCGTGCGTGCGGCGTGTTTGTGTGTCCTTGTTGTGTGCGTGCGCATGTGCGTGTGCGTTGTGAGTGTGCGTGTGAGTGTGCGTGTCAGTGGTCTGTGTGTGCGAGTGCGTGTGCGTGTGCAGGCCGTGTGTGCGTGGTGCGTGTGTGTCGGTGGCCGGTGTGCGTGTCGTGTGAGTGTGTCACTGTGTGTAGGTGTGCGTGTGCGTGTGGCATGTGAGTGCGTCACACACACACACACACACACACACACACACACACACACACACACACACACACACACACACACGTACACACACATTTTCTCTCTTGTTTCACATTAATAAAATAACTTGTTCCCTAAAATGTCTTTACCTTGCATGTGTTCCCACGATCCCGCAGTTCCCTTAATCCCCAAAAATAATTAATTACCACTGCTCCTCATATTTGTCTGACCGGCCTACAGTAGAACCTATAGTAGTATACTAAAGAAGGAAGGAGGAAGGATGGAGTGAAAAGGTACCTATAATTGTGGACCCTAATGGTCCCTACAGCACACTATGTTGAAATTAATGACCCTTAAATACTTCAAAGTTTATTGTAAACAGTCTCAGAAAATTGTAAAAAATAATCACAAATATGGAAAATCAGAGGTCCCTTGTTCCCAGAAATCGAATCAACAGTTCCCTTGTTCCCTAACACCTCTGGGAGGGCCATAGAAATAGAATAGAAGTTCTATGGGGAGGGCACATTCGTTTTGTGGCATGCTTCTACTTGGGCGCATTCTATACTACTAGCTCTGCTACTAGTAGCGAGAGCAGTACAGGGTGGGAGCCAGACTAATCCGTGATGCGCGTTGTGACTGAAACGACTGCAGTACCCGTCTACGGAGAAAGAAAAGATGGCAGCCCCCAGTAAATTACATTTCTACAGAGCGTTGTGTAGCAGAATTGGAATCACTGTTATCGGAGGGCGATCTCAAAAGACGTTGGTTGTGAAGACACTCACAAGATGCCTAGCAAGTCGGTATGCGTACGTCAAGATCATAGAGTATATTCTGCTAGTAGTGCCGTGGCCCCGTGACCCGTGTCAGTTAACGCAGTTTATCGTGAACTTCTTGTGATGAAATTGAACGACAGAATGCGGATAGCACATGCACACTAGTCATGCAGTAGTCCAATGAATAATAAATGCATATAGTCAACCCTGTATGTAAGCATCACGCAAATGAAATCCTAATAATGTCCTTATAGCCAGGCGGCCGTCCTGTTTGCTAACACAGGGTCAGGGGGTGTGCAAACCAAACAGGTGCAACTATAGTATAGTCTATAGACTATAGTCTATAGTAAGTTAGGCCTATAAGAAAGAAAAGTTATAGAATAGTCGTGTTATCAAATCTAGACAATGACACGTTATCGTACTCGGCCATAAAATAACGTGCGACCTAACATGTCGGTCTTGGATAAATAATTAAATGTCCAAACACTCGGCCAGTCCCGATTAGTGATTTCAAATATTTAATTTCCACAATATAGGGAAAGTCTATCGAGAAAACCATAAAAATTAAAACACCCTGTCCTCATGCTCAAATGTTGCCAGTCCCTGACCAGGGGTGAACAGGATATACTATAATACTTAAGTAATTAAAGGAATTCCTGCGCTGCGAACATGCGTTCCATTGTTTCTCGCAGGGCGAGGGAAGCGCAGCATCGGCGTCCGCACGCACCTTCTGCGCGGTCCTCTGCGGCAGGGGGCGCCACCGACGGCTACTCCAACGACGACTTTCAGCCGTTGAAGATCCCGCTGCTTCGGCGGACGGACGAGGAGGATGGTCGCCATGGCAATGCGCCGGCCCGCGTCCCGAAGAGACGCGAACCGCCCGAGCGTCTGCCCGACGACGTGCGGCAGTGGCGCCGCCTTGTGGCGGAGTTTGAGAGGAGACAGGAGAACGTGCGTGATCTCAACGAACGTAACATGAGGGCATGGTGATTGTTATATCTATAATACTTATACTGAAATTTCTATGTATATACCTGCTATCTGTGCTGATATCTGCTGTCTGTGCTGCTATCTGCTATCTGTGCTGTTACCTGCTGTCTGTTCTGCTATCTGTTATCTGCTATTTTTGGTCCTATATCTGCTGTATGCTGTGTGCTGTCTGATATCTGATCAGCTATCTGTCTGTCTGTTGTTGCTGCAGGGTAGCAGACACCGTCACGCCGCTGCACCGGCTCCCCATACATCGAGCAGCTGTCTGATCTGCTGTATGCTGTCTGCTATTTGATCAGCTATCTGCTATATGCTGTCTGTCTGTTGTTAAGTACTGCAGGGTAGCAGACACCATCACGCT
>NW_014579296.1:5629-9749 GCF_000485595.1 Priapulus caudatus
CTGTCTGTCTGTTGTTGCTGCAGGGTAGCAGACACCGTCACGCCGCTGCACCGGCTCCCCTACATCGAGCAGCTGGCGGCGAAGCGCGGCAAGAACATGGACGCGCTCAGCAAGGTCGCGCGCATCCTCGGCGATGATAGCGTCCTTGACCTGCTGGAGGAGGTCAAGCCCTCGGTATGCGGGCAGGCCCATCGCGAGGGATTCACTAGTGTTGAAGCCCAGTCACGAAAGCAATTATGTTTGCAGTGTACTGAATTCCCCCCCCCCCTGGTATTAACACTTCGACTGCCAGGCCTTATGCACGAAAGTAACTGCCACCGCCAGAGGTTTTAGAACTGCCTTTTTCAAATATTCTAACAAAATTGAGATAATTATTCAATAGGCAAATAACCTCTTGTGATATAGCATATAGAAGAACAAGACTCAAACTTTCTAATGGTACCAAATGTTTATTGATATAAAAAAGACAAGATAATTGAATTAAATTAATTAAATTTAATTCGATTGACGGAAACTTCCGTCTTTGGCAGTCAAGCGATTTCTTACCAAAGACGGAAATCTGCATCTTTGGCAGTCAGAGTGTTAAACGATATTTGTGAAAGAAATGCCCTCTTTATTGGGGGTTCTCCCCCGGGGGGGCTTTAACGCGCGTGGCGGGTCCGACGCATCTTTAAAGTTGAGGCTGATTTGCGATCTTGCGTGAATCGTGCAACGCGCCTGTAGATATCACATGTCGTGTGTTATGTATTTTTATTTTATTTATGTAAATTTTCATAATATTTATATAGTATGATATTTTATCAAATATATATATATACCAGTGTTCGAAATAAGGGAAAAATTTTGCTTGTCCGACGGACAAGCTACAATATATTTTTGCTTGTCTTGAAAAATGTTGGCTTGTCCTGATTAATAACATAGAAATATAGTATATGTGTAATACATTTAATCAAATTAAATTTTAGACCCAATATAGCTGCCACCAAACGTGTCTACGCGTTTAGTCTCGCGCTGCTAGCAAGTGCCAGCAGAAAGAGATCTCTCTCGCGTCTAACTCCACACCTTGCTGCGTTGTCGAATGATCTTACTGCACTCCAAGCCAATTTATGCAGACAGCTTGTGCCGTGAAAACAACTTAATACATAGCGTGAATTCGCTATCACTTCTTCCCTTCTAATTTGGGGAACCACTGTATCCGGCATTCTACGACCTGTAGAAAATCTGGGCGCGTCTCACTCGTTCAGGGTAGCGACGTTCGCTCGGTTACGCGGGCGTCCCACGACAGGTTCGGGATCAGGAGGTACTCCCGCTTGTGTAGGCGTTAACCTCGCCTTCACCACACTGCGGCAGAACGTTTATATATATGAGCTCAATTTTTTATTTGGCGTTGCAGGTTGGTTCACGTGTCTTTTCAAACCCGTTGATCTGCTCTGTACCTGACTAACCACTCGCCGAGAGTTTTTATGGACAGTTCCGCCGCACCCAATATTCCGGTCCGCGGGCGTGTTACGTGCATAGACTAAATGAGCGTCAACGTCATAACGTATGTTTTGCATATTATTGAGGGGTATAATCTCCTCTCTTTCCGTCTCTACCTCGTATAGTGGCTACTGTAGAGTTGTGGGTTTGGACATGAGTGCAGTATTGTGACCCTCTGTATGCTTGTGAAAACGGCAACGCATCGTTTCCTCATGTAGAGTGTCTGAACGCATTAGTCTAGGTCACGCACGCGGAGGTATATTGCATTCAGCTAGCCTAGCCAAATCTCTTGCCGGATACCTCGTATATGTACACTCAGAATCGACGTTGCTTAGTTGTGCTCTCTCAACACAGCGGGTACTCTGAGGTGAATCTATAGAAGTAACGAACTCTGCCCTCCGCGGAAGCGAGCCCGTATTAGGTGCGATTCATCAAGCTAAAATTTCACGTAACCTTTGCGTAACTCTACACGGAAGCCTGACGAGTGGCTTATAGATAACACACGTGCGGTAATCTCATCCGCCAGGAGCAGATATCACTCTCCAGTCAGTACCGGTTCTGTGCATATAATTATTAACATTCGCAGAAACATTTGTATAAACAATTCTTAGCTCTAAATGAAAATACACATAAAGAATGAAAGTCACTTATTCCATATGGCTCGGACTCCCAGATGCACGAGGCGGCCGTCTCTCGCTTCTTTTGTCATAGCTTGGGCATTGTTTTCGTTATTAAGCAGCGTTCGCTGGTTTAGGTCACAGATGAGTGACCTGTACACCGCGAAAGCACGATGTTACGTGCTCACGTACACGCCCTCTTGTTACAGCTGGGACGCTAACGGCCTACAAATGTCCGTACGTGCATACGCGAAGTCTCCCCTCGCACAAGTCGCATCGGGGGACGCCCGCCGGGCGCAGACACGGAGGGCTTCGAGAACGTCGCTACCGCTGAAGGAGGGTGGACGGCGCCCAATTGTCTACAGGGTCTAGAATGCCGGGATAAGTTGGATTCGACCAAATGTAGAAGCGGAGAAAGTATACGAATCACGCTATGTTATTAATAGGCTGATTTATCACGCACAAGCTGTCTGCATAAATGGGCTTCGAGTCAGCTAAGTTCATTCGACAAACGCAGCAGTCCGTAGTGGCGTAACGGTTCTTTGTGCTGCGCACTTGCCTACGCACGGCGAGCTAGCGTAGACGTTATTGCAGCCTCCAGCCTCGTCTGGCTGTATATGCCCGGTGTTTTAGGGGGGGAGTTGTAACCTGTTGTTGAGTTATTAAACCAGCATTAACCTATACGATAAATGTTAAGTTCTTACGTCGGAGAACATCAGTATGTATACAGTGTTCGAATAAAGGCTATCCGTTTGTTCCTCACTTGTCCATGTTCCACGGAGGACTAAGTAGACCTGTCCATGATAGTGTTGTCCGCTGGACAAGCAGCTTTTCTAGAAGCAATTTTACATCGTTTTTTACCATCGCTTCAACTTTGTTAAGGACAAGTAAATAACTTTAAAATTAAATAATTGTGCTTCTTCTATGTTCTTTCAAGTTTCGTTGCCTAATTTCGAACTGTTAATACTATATTATAAATTACAAAGTAAGANTCTTTTCCCCGTTTTTTTGGTGTTGGGTTTTGGGTTTGATGCAGTTTTGCTTTGGGCGATGGTGTGGATTTCTTTCGATTATTGGATTCGGTGGTTTCACTTGAAACCAGATAATCTTACACATCTGGTAGAGATTTCATCCTCATGTGGGCGAAGTGTGTCATTGGTCGTGATGCGCTCACACGATGCAATCGTTGCCGCGAGAAACAATAGCGAACATAGCGACGGCAAAGTGTCTGCTGGTTAACACGAAACAGAGTGCGGATCTAATCCCAACAACCATTTGCAGGCGTACGAACGATACATAAGAGATTCGTCGCTACCGGCCTGCCACCTGGTGACAGATGGCGGGTTCTGGCGAGACATCGTCGTCCGATCGAACCAATCAGGCAATCTCATGGCGATAATCGTGGTGCATCCAGGCAATGTCGAACGAGTACGTGATTTTCACACAAGGTGGCGCTAGTAGTCTGTAGGGAATGCAGGAAAGGATTTTTTAGTGGCTAATTGGGTTTCCTAGTGCTATAACACAATAATAATATAATATTCTTTAGGCTGCTATTTTACTCTTGATAAATTGATAATATAACTGTGTTATTTAATTAATTTAATGGCAACTAATTATAAATGTAATCATTTTAATTATAATTAATTAAGCTTAATTGTAACTAGTGGTACGTCGCTTTGTTGGTTTTGTTAGGAGAGACTGGAGGCAGAGAAAGAAAAGCTTTCCGAATTCTTTCGCAATGGGGATGGCCAGGAATGTGAGATCGACTCCCTCTATGTTCAGGAATGGTGAGGAGGGTTTTAGCATTGAATATTATTAAAACTAAGAGTTTGTTCGTACACCTGCTATAGCAGCTTATAGATTCATACATCTGCCTCGACTGCTAGTCTCACTCTGTCTCTCTCTGTACCTTTCCCTGTCATTCTCTTTCTGTTTTGCTCTCTCCCCCCCCCCTCTGCCCCCTCTCTCTCTATCTCTCTCTCTCTCTCTATATAGATATATATTATATATATATATATATATAT
>NW_014579296.1:11812-17867 GCF_000485595.1 Priapulus caudatus
TCTCTCTCTCTCTCTCTCTCTCTCTCTCTCTCTCTCTCTCTCTCTCTCTCTCGCACGCTCGTACGTGCTCGCACACTTTAACAGATCTTGCACGCATGCTCTCTTGTTTCAGCGCCGCGCGCCGTGAGGGCGCTGCGTGGCTGTCCATCCGTCCGCCGCGTCGTCTACGTGTCCTGTCACCCGGAGGGCGGCGCAGCGCGCGACATCGTCAACCTCTGTCACCCGCGTCCACGCGACGACCGGCTCACCGGCGCCCCCTTCAGGATGAGAAGAGCGGTGCCCGTCGACATGTTTCCGCACACGCTGCACTGCGAGCTGGTGCTGGAGTTAGAGAGGTAGTCGTGGGCTAGCTAGATGGAGAGGTAGCCGTGGGCTAGCTAGATGGATAGGTAGCCGTGGGCTAGCTAGATGGAGAGGTAGCCGTGGGATAGCTATATGGAGAGGTAGCCGTGGGCTAGCTAGATGGAGAGGTAGCCGTGGGCTAGCTAGATGGAGAGGTAAGCGTGCAAGGAATTTTGTTTATAGTTTGATCGATAATGTTTTAGAATTCGTTTTAGAAATTTTATTTCCGAATAAAAATGAAATATACGTGCATCGATCGTGAATGTTTAGCTGCATTGTATTGCTGATGCATAAGTCCCCAGCCTCTTATCTAGGTCCTCAGCCTCACCTGAGTCCCCAGCCTCTTATCTAGGTCCTCAGCCTCACCTGAGTCCCCAGCCTCACCTGAGTCCCCAGCCTCTTATCTAGGTCCTCAGCCTCACCTGAGTCCCCAGCCTCACCTGAGTCCCCAGCCTCACCTGAGTCCCCAGCCTCACCTGAGTCCCCAGCCTCTTATCTAGGTCCTCAGCCTCACCTGAGTCCTCAGCCTCACTTGAGTCCCCAGCCTCTTATCTAAGTCCTCAGCCTCACCTGAGTCCCAGAATCCCTACTCCCCAAAGGGCCCTCCCCCCTCGAGGGGTGGTTGGTCATACAGAGTGAAATTCGGGGAGGGGGAGGGGGACGCGCACAGTATAGTGTGTCCGAGGTTACCCATGATTGTCTGTCCTTCTCATGCTGGTGATGAGACGAGATGACGGGAGTGAGATGATTACGAACATAGATCGTTAATTACTCGTCTCCAGCTTCCTCCCTCCCGCTGACTGTAAACCTTCCCAGCAGATGGCAGCACGTCTCTCACCACTCTTCGCTCCAGACTTCTCCCGCTATTCCTCTAGAATCATCAGAGCATTTTTGTTGAGGAATCGAGATACCGTGGAGAGAGGTTTCGATTTCAATCGGTGACGACGTTTAACGAATTTGTAACACTCCTTCCTACTATATAAATGTAAGGCAGAACATTGTTATATGTGCGCAGACAGCGAGCGTACAGTTCACATGCAGGGTCTGCGATGATGTAGAAATGTAAGTAGTATCTACATTACCATATGCTAATTAAGACGTGACGTCACACGTGTATGTCAAGTTTTGTTATTCAGCCGGTAGGTGGTGCTCCGAAACAATGAATTATTATAATCGTTATGGCATCATGATAACATTATAATTCGTTATTAATCGTGAACTATAATGATTCGAAAGTCATACGCGCGGATCATATTTCTAGCTGAATTACTCGTTTGTATACGATTTCTTCCAATTTGCATGCTGAAGGAACTTGCCAGCGCGCGATTGCATACCCGTACGGGGGAAACGAGAACCAATGTTGGATTGCTAGCTAGGTTCCACTGCGCGGCGGAGACTGCTGTTTACCAATGGTATTATACATCCCCACCCATGACAAAAGTTCCTCCATCCACATCGACGCATGAGCATAAGGCATGTCTTAGCGGGTGAGCCGCACTTGGCTGCATGCGCACACAAGAATTTGACCCTCAATGCCTCATGGTAATAAAGGGAGACGGGGAACAGGTTTGCCTATCGGAAAGGTAGGCACAGTGTATAGCATGTACAGCTGCCATAGAATCAGCATCGCTCGTTAGCTAGCACTTGTCACGCCGACTGGTGGATATCACTTCGCTATAGAGATGTATCCAGCTGATGTGAATAATTGGTAGCTGTATTTAGAGCCTTCGCCGTGTACGCTGGTTGTAGAAACAGCCGTTTTTTTTTTTTACCGAAAGCCTCGCTGGTTCGCCTCAAAAATCGTCCAAAGCTTTACCGCCTACACAAATTAGTTGTACCGTTAGCAGCCGTTTTTTAGCAACGGCCCCTACCACAACGCTGATTGGCTAAGTAGAACGCTTCCAGTGAATCTCATGAATGAAGCGAGATAGAGCTCAAACTTGTTTAAAAATACACGGACGAGTGTAGCTTGCACCAACTCACCCTCAAGGCCACATGGAAGGGGCGGGATGTGGATCGTAGCTCTCGTCGGATAGCCCTACAGTACCTGCTACCTTTACGACAACCATATCAACGTCATGCGAAATATAACTAAGAAGGCGACAGTATGAGTAGAAGTTTAGCATTCAGAGAGGTGCGCTTTGGTGTATGGGTAACCCATGAGTTATGGTTCGTTGTAACGGTGGCTGTTGGAATGTCTGGTGTGTAAAGCAACCGAAAGACCGCATTTTTTTTAAACACCATTAGTTTCAGGGTTCTTCTATGTATTGTGTTGACTCGGAACATTATCAACTATAAAACTGTGTCCTGCTTACTCTCATTCCCCATCCTCTTTCACCTTCGGCTCGTTCAGTGTGTTTGCGGCTATGTTGTGTCCTCATTCTATACCGGCCTACACACTCGTCCTATCTCTCTGCTTTCTCTCACGTGTAGCGCGACGAAGCTATACAATTAAAAACGCTCAATGCCACGCGTGACACGCACAAGCATGAGACAAGCACAACACACACTATCCTTATTCGGGTTTATTAAATGTTTCGAGAGGCTTTAGTGTGAATAGAATTCTTATGGTGTTGATTAAGTGTTATTTGAGAGACTGTCTGTTCACAACAAACGCACCGTAACCGCTAGTGCAGCGGGCATCATCTACTCACCAACGCCCAAGTCGCGGTATCACGCATACTTGTAGATGGCTAAAAATCACTTGCACGGGGCCCGCACAACCGAGGAAGGCAGCGAGACCACAGAGGAGGAGGAAGAGAGAGACGAGCACCGCCACAGCAGAGGAACCTGACCGATGATGAGAGAGAGGGAGATATAAGCCAAAGACCGTATACGAGGTTAGTACGACACACATTAGTAACATGAATTAATGATCGGCTATGCTATCATTTGTCTACGACCATTAGACCAGCTGCAGGCCATGGCGTCGTGCTGTCGCGAGATCATACGGGCCCACCAAGCCGACTGCACCGCACGCCCACAGACAGGACGAGAGGGAGAGAGAGCCTCAGACAGCCGTGCCGCCGCTTAAATTGGAGGAGAGAACAGAAGCAGAGGAACGACCATATATATTTAAATGGATAAATTACTGCCCCGCATGAGACGAGAAAAGGAGTATGAGAGAGAGAGAGACAGAACAGACAGAAGAGAGAGAGAGAGAGAGAGAGAAGAGGGGAGAGAATCCCTACGCCGTAGCTCGCCCGACAAGATAACCTATGTTCCATCACACATTTATCCCACCTGTATGTCAGTTATTTCAGTAAGAAGTGCAGTCAGCTATTCAGACAAATAAACGCACATCTGTATATACGGCATGTGGCACATACATGCAGCGTTGTCATTGTGTAGCAGTAGCAGTAGTAGTAGTAGTAGTAGGTAGATCTTAGCCACTAGAAGCGCTCGTCATGTAACTGTAAGATATTTGAATATTAGATTATTGTTATTATTATCATTATCAATGATTTTTTGTGCTCGCTATCGTAGGTGGCCATATTGTACTGTGTTATAGCAGTGCGTCTGGCGATATGTTCTGTCGCTCTGTGTATTTGTAAATTAAACGCGTGTACGTACGTTATACGAGTAACGTGCTTGGTGGCTCTCTGCATTTTCTGTTCGTTGCATTTGTCAAGAAAAATGTGAGACAAAGGGTTGACAGAAGTAACGCACGCACGCACGCACGCACACACGCGGNCCTATATTTTACTATTTACATAGTATTCTAGAACATTCCATCCTATATTTTACTATTTACATAGTATTCTAGAACATTCTATCCTATATTTTACTATTTACATAGTATTCTAGAACATTCTATCCTATATTTTACTATTTACATAGTATTCTATAACATTCTATCCTATATTTTACTATTTACATAGTATTCTAGAATATTCTATCCTATAACATCAGGAGTGTTATTATGTCTATATATAGTAACTATATTATGTTTATATCATACACTCCTGCTAACATTCTATCCTAGAACATTTGATCCTAGAACAATCTATCCTAGAACATTCTCATCTTATAACATTCTATCCTATTGCATTCTATCCTATAACATTCTATCCTATTGCATTCTATCCTATTACATTCTATCCTATTACATCCTTGTATGTTATCTATTTACGCCTATATACGATCCATCTATCGGAGAGATGGACGAAAATTTCGTCTGTGTAAGTTATTTTTAACTTAATTTGGATCTAACTGATATCAACTTTATTAGCACGTGAACTATAGAGATCCGATGAAATGATTCAATCATATATTTACGTCTAGTGAACGCATATCTCTCTATATCTCCCACCGTCGTGTGTACTCTGCTATTACTCGATGATAGCTCGTCTGGTGTCTACTGGCGTAGCCAGGAATTTCGATTGGGGGGGGGTTCCTCGAGCGAGTAACAAGGGGGTCTGGTGGTCTGAAATTTTTTTTTTAGTTAAATGTAAAAATAGGGCTTTAAAATCATCTCCGCGCTTTTAAGAGAAAAAGAAAATAGAGAGAAAAATTTATTTTTATTTTTATTTTGATTGGAGGGGGTCCTAGGGCCCCCAGGAAATGGATACGCGCTTGCTGGTGTCCCACTACCAAGAGCACCCCAGTCATCGTCACTACGGACAGGTTGTGAATCCGCTGCTGTCACCGCTGCAGCAGCATCTGCATCCCGTGCTCGCAGCCTCCCTGCGATGGAAGCCCTCGCTCTCTCGTCACGCAGCAGCGGCAAAGCTTTCCTGCTGACGGAGACGATGCTTCGGCGCTCAGCCACCGATTACTGAAGCTGTGTTGCTCTCGGAACACCAGTACAGCCTCCAGCACGGCTGAAGCCATCATCCTAGTGAAGCCCTGCACAGATGAAACCCCGGGAGTCTGTGCGTTACTGTAGGATAAGGGATGCTGGCCAGGCCATATTTTTGGCGCGCGCGCCGGCGTGCGTGTGTGCGTGCGCGCGCGCGTGCGTGCGTGCGTGCGTACGTGCATGCGCGCGTACGTACGTGCGTGCGTGCGTACGTGCGTGCGTACGTACGTGCGTACGTGCGTGCGTACGTACGTACGTGCGTACGTGCGTACGTGCGTGCGTGCGTGTGTGCGTACGAGCGTGCGTACGTGCGTGTGTGCGTGCGTGTGTGCGTACGTGCGTGCGTGCGTGACGTGGAATGCATGCACGGCTGGTGTAATATTGACCATATAACCAGTACGTGACATCTCTCACGAACGGAGAGTGACATGCCGGAACATCTGATGGACGAACTTCAGTTACTGCCTCATGCAAGCCGCAGCCGCAGCACTCACATATTTATGCTCGCATAATTTATTAATAATTAATTATATGCATTGCCAGCGAGAGAGGTGTAGAGGGAGACAGGGAAGGTTTATGGAGAGACGAACGGGAGTAAGGAGATATAGTAATACTACATTGATATGGGTTAAGAAAGTGTGCACAATCCTCGGGGAGGGTACCTTCTCTGTACAGCTTCCCCTAGCAGCTAGTACCTTCTCTGCGTAGCTTCCCCTAGCACCTGGTACATTCTCTGCGTAGCTTCCTATAACAACTAGTACCTTCTCTGCGTAGCTTCCCCTAGCACCTGGTACATTCTCTGCGTAGCTTCCTATAACAACTAGTACCTTCTCTGCGTAGCTTCCCCTAGCACCTGGTACATTCTCTGCGTAGCTTCCTATAACAACTAGTACCTTCTCTGCGTAGCTTCCC
>NW_014579296.1:19141-21249 GCF_000485595.1 Priapulus caudatus
CTTCCCCTAGCAGCTGGTACCTTCTCTGCGTAGCTTCCTATAACAGCTAGTACCTTCTCTGTGTAGCTTCCTATAACAGCTAGCACCTTCTCTGCGTAGCTTCCCCTAGCAGCTGGTACCTTCTCTGTGTAGCTTCCCCTAGCAGCTAGTACCTTCTCTGTGTAGCTTGCTATAACAGCTAGTACCTTCTCTGTGTAGCTTCCTATAACAGCTAGTACCTTCTCTGTGTAGCTTCCTATAACAGCTAGTACCTTCTCTGTGTAGCTTCCTATAACAGCTAGTACCTTCTCTGTACAGCTTCCCTAGCAGCTGGTACCTTCTTTGCGTAGCTTCCTATAACAGCTAGTACCTTCTCTGCGTAGCTTCCTATAACAGCTAGTACCTTCTTTGTATACCTTCTTCTACCAGAAAGTACCTTTTCTGTATAGCCTCCCCTAGCAGCTGGTACCTTCTCTCTATGCGTTCCCCTCGCAGTTGATGTTTTCTCTATATAGCTTTCCTCATCGGCTGGTACCTTCTCTGTATACCTTCCTCTAACAGAAGGTACGTTCTCTGAATGGCTTCTCTCAACAGCTGGTACCTTACAGCTTACCGACTACCACACCTTCTCTGTATGGCTTTCCTTAATAGAAGGTACTTTCTCTCCATACCTTCCCCCAGCAGCTGGTACCTCCTCTGTAGCTTTCCTTCACATCAGCTACCTCTTCTGTAGCTTCCCCTATCAGCAGGCATCCTCTCTATACAGCCTCTTCTAAGTGCGAGCAGGCAGACATCATTCTTCATTCTGCTCTCCATTCTCGCTCCACTTCCGCACGCGTTGTTTATCGCTCTGGTTCGGTTTTCCTTCAATGGATGCTGGTATGTGTTCTCCCCACTGCCGCTGCTGCTGCTGCTGCTGCTGCTGCCTCTCCTCCCGCACATCCAGCACTCACGGCCTTGTACGCGTACAGAACTCGAGACGCCTGCTGCTGCTGCTGCTGCTGCTGGTGGTGGTGGTGGTCGTGCTGCTGCTGCTACTGCTGCTGCTGCTGGTGCTGCTGGTGGTGGTGGTCGTGCTGCTGCTGCTACTGCTGCTGCTGCTGGTGCTGCTGGTGGTGGTGGTANATAGCTAGATGGAGAGGTAGCCGTGGGATAGCTATATAGAGAGGTAGTCGTGGGATAGCTAGATGGAGAGGTAGCCGTGGGATAGCTAGATGGAGAGGTAGCCGTGGGCTGGCTAGATGGAGAGGTAGCCGTGGGCTAGCTAGACGGAGAGGTAGCCGTGGGCTAGCTAGACGGAGAGGTAGCCGTGGGCTAGCTAGATGGAGAGGTAAGCGTGCAAGGAATTTTGTTTATAGTTTGATCGATAATGTTTTAGAATTCGTTTTAGAAATTTTATTTCCGAATAAAAATGAAATATACGTGCATCGATCGTGAATGCTTAGCTGCATTGTATTGCTGATGGCGGTGGAGTAACGTAAAAACACATTCCACTCTCGAGGCAATTCTCATGAAACCCGAGCGAAACGCAGATACACGCAGTCGTGAACGTACGTACGCACACGCAACAGCAACGCTAAGAGCAGCAACGATACGTCTAGTACCGCTCGCAGTTTTTTTCCTGCGAGCAGTGACATATTTTTCGGTATAAACTTTGCGGGTTCAGATCTGACAACCAGATGTTCACGTGGGCGAGAAAGCCGCGAAAAAAAATACATCCGTTCGCTGTATATATTTAGTTTCTGCATTTATATATGTAAACAGATGAAAGCGCTTAGCCGTCGCGTATACGCACTCAAGCCCGCTCGCGCATTCCCGTTATAAATGTCATATCTCTGTACACAGATCATACATGTCACTCGTGATATAGAAGGGCACCTGTCTATAAAAGACACTTCGCATTTCCCCGCGAGTGGCAGTTACATAGTTAACCCACCTCTGTAGAACGGACACACACTTGCTTGATCGTGTACAGGTTTATCCATATTTTTGTGAATGTCCGTGAGCGGCAGTGTGATATACCAACATGTTCTGCTTGCATCTATGACAAATACGACATACGCATATATACGCTCTTTTATGACACTATTTGTCATAGGAAGATTCTTCATATGACAAATATTGGCGAG
>NW_014579296.1:22119-23431 GCF_000485595.1 Priapulus caudatus
GAGAGAGAGAGAGAGAGAGAGAGAGAGAGAGATCTGCTGTGGTGCATGACGCATCAGCACGGTACGTACAAACCCGCAGCAGCTCTGCAACGCGATACGACCCGACGTTTCTGCTCGTCTGCTCGCAGCAGCAGCAGCAGTACGTAGTAGTGAATCAGCGGCAGCCGATGGCATGCCAAACAGCAGCAGCAGCAACAGCCGCAGACGATGGGGCCAACACGCGCCCGAAATATGTCCAAATTTGTCTGTCAATTGCGAAACAGTAGCTGGCCCGGCAGTGTGTGGTCAGTAGGGGATGATGGAAAGGAGGAAAGGGGGAGGGGGCAGCAGGGGAAGGGTAGAGAGGAGGTGGGGCGGAGGTGAAGAATCTTGGCGTAGAGGGGAAGGGTAGAGAGGAGGTGGGGCGGAGGTGAAGAATCTTGGCGTAGAGGGGAAGGGTAGAGAGGAGGTGGGGCGGAGGTGAGGAATCTTGGCGTAGAGGGGGGGGGGTGTTTATGAGAGGCGAAACCGCAAGATGAGAGCTCGTGTTCGAACGTTGAATAACAGCAATAGCACCATCGCATGATGCTGGTTCGCTGATGCATGCTCGCCTCTCTCGGGTGATACTCCATTAGGAGTGTTCCCAACTGTAATGGTCATATATTAGTTTGTTGTTTAATGTCATTTAGGTTAGGGTCAGGGTTAGGGTTAGAATTATCAATCATTAATCATTAATGATATCAATGTTGGGAACACTCCTAATGAAGCGTTAGCCCATCTCTCTCACATAGCTTAGAGCACACACGCTCTTCACAGCCTCACACCCCACTCCCCTCCTCTCGTCAGTCTACTCCCCTCCTCCTCTCCCCCTCGTCACCCCTCCTTCCCCTCCTCTCGTCAGTCTACTCCCCTCCTCCTCTCCCCCTCGTCACCCCTCCTTCCCCTCCTCTCGTCAGTCTACTCCCCTCCTCCTCTCCCCCTCGTCACCCCTCCTTCCCCCTCACCCTTCCCCTCGTCACCCCTCCTTCCCCCTCACCCTCCCCCTCGTTACCCCTCCTTCCCCCTCACCCTCCCCCTCGTCACCCCACCTTCCCCCTCGCCCTCCCTCTCGTCACCCCGCGCAATGCCCGCTCACTGCTCCTCGTGCTAATGTATGCATGCTTAGTGCTAGCTTATTTTGATGTTTTACCACTCTCCATTTCTTTCTTCTCGATCACTCTTTTATCTATCTACCCCCTCCCTCTCTCAGTCTGTCTGTCTCTCTCTCTCCTCCCCCTCTCTCTCTCTCTCTCTCTCTCTCTCTCTCTCTCGCTCATTCTCTCATTCTCTCATT
>NW_014579296.1:31331-33288 GCF_000485595.1 Priapulus caudatus
TCCATCCTCCTCCGTGTAGCTCGGCGTGTGTGTGTGTGTGTGCGTCGCGCGCGTCGTGTGTGTGTGTGTCGCGCGCGTGCGTGCGTGCGAGTTGTTGTGTGTGTGTGTGTGTGTGTGCGCGCGCGTGTGTGTGTGCGTGAGTGCGTGCGTGCGTGCGTGCGTGCGTGCGTGCGTGCGTGCGTGCGTGTGTGTGTGTGTGTGTGTTTAGTAGTGTCATGGTTTCATCTCACTTCTCCTCTGTCTCCTCCTCCTTCTTCCTTGCTCTTTCTGCTCCTTGTTTCTCCTTCTATTTCTCATCTTCGTTCTCTATCTCCTCTTTCTTTTTCGCCTGTCATCCTCCTCTTCCTCCTTACTTCTTCCTCCTCTTCCTCGTTCTTCTCCCCCTCTTTCCCCTCTCCTTCTCCTCCTTCTCCTCACTCTCCTCCTCATTCTCCCCTCCTTCTCCTTCTCCTTCTCCATTTCCACCTACTCCTTCTTCTCCTGCTCCTCCTTCTCCTTCTCCCCGCTTTCTCCTTATCCTTTTCCTTCTCCGCATTCTCTCCCTCATCCTCCTGCATAACGGGGAGGATGTGAGAGGGGACCAACATCTGTCACAGCCATACTGGCGGCAGCTGGAGTGAACATGTCAGTCGCCACCCTGAAGGAAGCTGCCGGTGGATAGGTACAGCACCGCAGTTCACTCTCCACCTCCCCCTCCTCCTTCCCTCCACCTCCTCCTCCTCCTCCTCCCCTCCACCTCCTCCTCCTCCTCCTGTATCGTATAAGGGGAAGACCAGCACGTACCTCACCTAGGACTCTCCCTCTCTCATAATCTTTCCTCTTCATCCCCCCTCTCCCCTCCTCTCCTCCACTCCTCCTTTCCTCTCTCCCACTCTCCGATTGTTACCGGCGGTGAGTCATCCCGCAAGACCGTTCCGACTTATAAATATCATGCGTGGCTTCTGCCCCCCCGCCGCCTCACTGCCGTAACCCAGCTGCTGGTACTGATGCTGCAGCATCCCTCCGCATCCCTCAGCAGCATCCCCGCGCCCGATATAGCTCCAGCATCGCTATTTTTGGTGTTGAGTCGTCGAGACGCCCCTGCGAGACGGCGCGCGCGAAACCCGAGAGCTGTTGGTACTGATGGAGAGGAGGAGGAGGAGGAGGAGGAGGAGGCAGAGGATGCGGTTCGTACGACAGGATCAGCGTGTGGGCCACGTAGGAATCCCATAGCAACGCCGTCTGGTACTGATGGAGAGGCCGAGGATTCGGCTCATACGGGATCAGTGTGTGGGCCACGTAGAAATCCATAGCAACGCCGTTGGTACTGATGGAGAAGCTGCGGAAGGGACGGCGACGTGGCAGAAGATAGAGATGCGGGTAGGCTTCACTGAAGGCGATCTCTGACTCGCATACACGCCCTGAGAGAGCGAATGCTCATGAAGAATGCAAGAGGTTCGGCTGACGCCGTTGTTGCCATGACACCCGGCCGTAAATATCCCGGATATTGACCGGCTGAATACTTTCTCAGACACGATCGGTGTCGAATGACACGTGGGAATCCGTGGAGGTCATGAGATACCAACAAGCACTGACACACGCGTGTCCGCCCCCCTCCTCCCTCGCGGTTCCCCGGGGTCACGATTCGTGTGGTCCCGTCGGAGTGACGATCGATCGATCAGCAATAAATCGATATTACGGTTGATCGAATTACGATACGATGCGGTTATCAGAGGCATACGAATACGTATTTTACACCTATCTATCTATATGCCTATTTTCAATTGCTTGCCATCTCTGCCTCTGTTGCTTATCTTCCGTGTTTTCTCTATCTCTCCCTCTATCTCTCTTTATCTCTCTAGATCTCTCTTTATTATTGTTGTGCTCGTTTACTCTCTCACCTACTCCTCGCACGTTTATTGTATTCTAGAATTTGTACCTCGTTCTTTATCATTGGCTTCATTCTCTCTCTCTCTCT
>NW_014579296.1:33313-35813 GCF_000485595.1 Priapulus caudatus
GCGATCTAACTCTCTTTCTCTCTCTCTCGCTCGCTGCTCTCTCTCAGCCTTTTCTCTCTCTCGGCGCGCACCACACACACACATACAACACACCACACACACAACACACACACACACACACACACACAAGCACACACACAGCACGCTCCCGCGCACACATACAACTCTCTCTCTCCGTCTCTTTCTCATCTTCTCATCCTCCCTCGTCATCTTCGTCTCTCTCTTCGAGTCTCCTCTCGTCTCTCTCATTTCTCGGGTCTCTCAGTCGTCGCTCTCTCTCTCTCATCTACAATAAAAACACGTAAAAAAACACATCACAAAATGCACAAACGCGTGATTTCTTTTTTTTAAAACCTTTTTATTTGTTGTTAACAGAAATGTTTGTGAACTGCGGGAGGTGTGTGGGGGGAAGGGGCGCAGAAGACATGCTCGGCTTAGGCGTGACTGCAGGGCTTGCGGTAAATTAATGGCGCAGATGCCGAGCAGGAGTTTCTATCGGCCAATTATATCAATTATCAAATTACGAGATTGCTACCCGCCACCGCAGGCCCTGCCGCCCGATAGGGGCGCTGTCATTGATGCTGGTCGAAGCGAGTCGAAAAACGACGTTTTGTGTTGTAAGCGATGATGACGACGATATTATTAAGACATGTACAATATTAAATTAAAGAGCGGAAATAAAAATATCTATTGTCAGCTGCCAGAAAAACGATCGGAGGCCGACCTCAACACAGAAAATAACACCTGTTCAGAATGTTTTTGTTTGATCTCGGCCGAACACCCGACGTTTCGGCACAAAAAAAAAAACTACCTCCATATAACGATAAGAAGTCATTCAAAACTTTAAAAGACTGAGAAAATGATGTCACTTCTTTCATAGAATGCGAGAAAATGCAATCGCGGTGGGGGAACTTCAATGTTTCCTTTACGTTTTCCGTAAATTTTCTGTAAACAATTCGTGTTTTGTTGGGATCACCGACTTCCGTGCTCTGCGCAAATCCCAAATATCCTGAAAGGCCGAATAGTGGGTGTTTGGTTCCGTCGGATGTTAGTTCGGTGTCCGTCCGTTAGATGGACGCTTACTCGGCGGAAAGACATCCCAGCGCCGCCTCTACCGAAGCCGAAGCCACCCTTGGTCCGTACTTCCTGCGCGTAGCAAGCTGGCAGAAGAAAATTAACATCATTAATTAATTGTAGCAATTAACGCGAGTAATTTATTTAAGTGGAATAATTAAATCACGTTCTAATGCCCGTTGTGTTTTATCATTTAAAATGAGTGATTAAACTCAAGAAAACTTAATATTGAATTATAACGTAAACAAAAAACAAAAATATATATATATTTTTTTGTTTGTTTTGTTTATTGACATTTGAAAACGTATTATGTAATATTATACTATAATTATATATTATAAAAATATATTAGCATATTAATACACCATTAACTTCGCCGGAGTACGTGACGTCAACGAAAAAGGCAGACGAAACGTTCTAAAATGGGCGTAGGCTAAGCGATGGACTGCGGCGTAACCGCGAGATCCTCGCGTGAAAACCACTTACTCTTGCAGAAGACTATCGTTATCTGCTGCACACAAGATCAACATTCCGGAACTCGAGCAATCTTGGGCAGGTGCGCAGTTGAAGCAGGTTTTTGTGCCAGATTACTACAGAACACATCAACAGAAAATCGCCAATCGTGAGACAAACATTCTTCCCTACAATAATATAGAAATATTCGCTCCATGAATGATAAAATATACATCGTGGAGACTCATGGCGTCGTTAAAAATGTTTTAAACATGAAAGGTACTAAGCGCCGTCCTCTGTGGTTCTTTTTCGCAGCCGCTCTTAATTTTACGGCGTGTTTATGGGCGTGTTTTCTTCCACATGTAACCCCGCTGTCTATTTGTTCGAATCCACTTGCACGCATTTAGATTATGCTATGGTTGCCGGTACTGTACGTTGTTTTAAAACATCTGGGGCACGGCAACAATTCACAATCTTTCAACAGACAAGCGTTTACATCAGAACGTAATCGGCACTGTAAGTGAAACGTTATTAGAACGTTCCTGCAGTGTTAGTTGGAAATTTATTATTATTATGTGTGTGTGTGTGTGTATGTGTGTGTGCGTGTGTTGCGTTGTGATCGTGCGTGCGTGCGTGTGTGTGCCGTGCGGAGTTGTACTTACGCCGGCCGCCTACCGACCTCTCTCTCGGCAGCATAGACGAGGCGCCTTGCCGCATCGTCACGCACCTGTCCGCCAAGCCCGGGAAGGGATTGAAAGCTCCGTCTCGTGGGGAAGCCGTGGTCGCGCTGTTGCCTATAGCGACACATAACGCAACACGACGTCACGTATTCTCGCCAGTCACGTGAGCGCGCGTCATCGCTAATCGAGTCTATTGAGTTATGATCGATTCTCATCTTGTTTCACTTTTTAAAAGTGAAAATTATCACGATTTTAGGTAAATACTGTATATATATATAATATATATATCTATA
>NW_014579296.1:42068-46290 GCF_000485595.1 Priapulus caudatus
CAGGAGAGCTGTGTGTGTGGGTGGGGGGGGGCGGAAGGGGTAGGAGGAGGGGAGAGCGCGTGAAACACTGGCAGCGCTACATTAACTCAAATATATTTACTACCGTACAGCCAGTCGGCATGACATAACACCAGGAGTAAGATAATATCAGGAGTAAGATAATATAGGATCTCCTGGAGGATCTCCTCCTAATATATATCCTATATTATCTTACTCCTGATAATATATCCCTATTCCCATATATATATATATATCCCTATATCTCTATATATCCTATATTATCTTACTCCTGATAACACTTTCAAGCCACCAGTCATGTGAGCCCCCAACACCACCACGCTCATATTACAGCACACACATAACCTATATCTTAAAGAGGTTATGCATATAATATCGTATTAATATATGTATATATATCAAGAGTAGATAATAACACTGTTACTATCTTATATTAATAACACTGTTATTATCTAATCTTGATATATATCAGGAGTTAATAAAGACAAACTGTCTTTATTAATTTTTATTTATTAACTTCTGATATATATATGTATATATATATATATGTGTGTGTGTGTGTGTGTGTGTGTGTGTGTGCGTGTGCGTGTGCGCGTGCGCGTGCGCGTATGTGTGCGTGTGCGTGTGCGTGTGCGTGTGCGTGTGCGTGTGCGCGTGCGCGTGCGCGTGCGCGTGTGTAGTGTGTGTGTGTGTGTGTGTGTGTGTGCGTGTGCGTGTGCGTGTGCGTGTGCGTGTGTGTGTATGTGTGTGTGTGCGTGAGCGTGGTGGGGTGGGGCGGACTTGATCCCGCTGTCAGTGGCTTGAAAGTGTTATACCGTGCCGGCTGGCTGTACGGCAGTAAATATTTGAGTTAACGTAGACTCCGACCGATAAACATTCAAGCTCAGGCTGCGTTCCAACTGTGTAAACTGACACGTTTACAGCCTGTGTTAGAAGCCTCATGCACTAGCTACTACCTGTCGCAAAACATCAGTAGCTTGACATGCGTGCGTGCACTGCCATGATTAGGTACACAGAGCACACGAGCAGGTTAGCGTTTAGGGTTAGGGTTAGGCTCTCGTTGTTGCCCCCTCCCATCATGTTATGAGTAGGTGGCTGGCTGACTGGCGGGACTGCGTGCACGATCATAACTCAATAACTCGATAGCGATGACGCGCGTCACGTGACTGGCGAGATAGTGACGTCGTGTTGCGTTATGTGTCGCTATAGCAACAGGCCGACCACGGCTCCCCACGAGACGAGCTTCATCCCTCCCGGTGCGGACAGGTGCGGACGATGCGGCAAGGCGGTCTATGCTGCCGAGAAGAGAGTCGGAGGCGGCGGCGTAAGTACAACTCCCGCACGCACACACACGCACGCACGCACGCACACACACGCACACACACGCACACACACATACACACACACACACATCCCTCGCTATGTCCAACTAACATGCAGGAACGTTCTAATAACGTTTCACTTACAGTGCCGATTACGTTCTGATGTAACGTTCTGTTGAAAGATTGTGAAATTGTGCCGTGCCCCCAGATGTTTTAAAACAACGTACAGTCCCGGCAACCATAGCATATCTAAGCGTGCAAGTGGATCGAACAAAATAGACAGGGGGTTACATAGTTGGAAGAAAACACGCCCCATAAACACGCCGTAAAATAGAGAGCGGGCGAAAGACACAGAGACGGCGCTAGTACCTTTCATGTTTAAAACATTTTAACGACGCATGGTCTCACGATGTATATTTATCATTGATGGAGGAATATTTCTATATATTGTAGGAAGAATGTTTGTCTCACGATGGATTTCTGTTGTGTGTTTGTAGATCTGGCACAAAACCTGCTTCAACTGCGCCACCTGCCACAAGATGCTCGAGTCCGGAGTTGAGTGTGCAGCAGATAACGAAGTCTTCTGCAAGAGTAAGTGTTTCACGCGAGATCTCGCGGTACGCCGCAGCATCCGCTAGCTACCGATTTAGAACGTTTCGTCTGCTTTCGTGACGTCACGTACTCCGGGAAGTTAATGTTATAATATGCTAATATATTTTATAATATAATAATATAGTATAATATTACATAATACGTTTCAATGTCAATAAACAAAAACAAAACAAAAAATATATATATATTTTTGTTTTTGTTTACGTTATAATTCAATATAAGTTTCTGAGTTTAATCACTCATTTAATGATAAAACACAACGGGCATTAGAACGTGATTTAATTATTCCCACTTAAATAAATTACTGCGTTTAATTGCTACAATTAATTAATTGATTGTTAATTTTCTCTGCGCAGCTTGCTACGGCAGGAAGTACGGACCCAAGGGAGTTGGCTTCGGAGGCGGCGCTGGATGTCTTTCCGCAGAGTAAGCGTCATCTAACGACGGACAACCGAACTAACATCCGACGGACAAACACACTATTCGGCCTTCAGGATATTTGGATTTGCGCAGAGCACGGAAGTCGTGTCCCAACAAAAACACGAATTTGTTTACAGAAAATTTACGAAAACGTAAAGGAAACATTGAAGTTCCCCCCACCGCATTGATTCTCGGATTTATGAAAGAAAGTGACATCATTTTCTCGTCTTTTAAAGTTGAAATGACTTCTTATCGTTATATGGAGGTAGTTTTTTTTTTGTTGCGAAACGTCGGTGTTCGGCCGAGATCAACAAAACATCTGAACAGGTTTTTTGTGTTGAGGTCGGCTCCGATCGTTTTCTAGCAGTGACATAGATATTTTATTTCGCGTCTTTAATTTAATCATGTACATGTTTAATAATATCGTCGTCATCATCGCTTACAACACAAGAACGTCGTTTTCGACTCGCTTCGACCAGCATCAATGACAGCGCCCCTATCGGGGGCAGGGCCTGGTGCGTGGTAGCAACGTTAATTGATAATTGATATAATTGCGCGATAGAAACTCCTGCTCGGCTCTGGCATTAATTTACGCAAGCTGCAGTCACGCTAAGCCGAGCATGTCTTCTGCGCCCCTCCCCCCACACACCTCCCGCAGTCACAAACATTTCGTACAACAAATAAAAAGTTTTAATAAAAAAGAAATCACGCGTTTGTGCATTTTGTGATGTGTTTTTTTACGTGTTTTTATTGTAGATTGAGAGAGAGAGAGCGAGAGAGAGAGAGAAAGAGAGAGAGAGAGAGAGAGAGAGAGAGAGAGAGAGAAAGAGACGGAGAGAGAGAGTGTATGTGTGTGTGTGTGTGTGTGTGTGTGTGTGTGTGTTGTGTCGTGGTGTGTGGTGTGTGTGTATGGTGTGTGTGTGCGCGCGCGAGAGAGAAAGTGCAGAGAGAGGCGGGCGGAGAGAGAGAAAGAGAGTAGTGTGTGTGTGTGTGTGTGCGAAAGAGAGAGAGATGAGCGAGAGGAAGAGAGAGGCAGAGAGAGAGACGGGAGAGAGCGAGAGAGAGGAATAGTGGTGTGTGTGTGTGTGCGAGAGAGAGCGAGAGAGAGGAGAGACGAGAGAGAGAGAGGAGAAAGTCGAGAGCGAGAGAGAGAGAGAGAGAGAGAGAGAGCAGAGAGACGAGAGAGAGAGGAGAGGTGGAAGAGTGAAAGCTGAGAGCGAGAGAGAGAGAGAGAGAGAGAGAGAGAGAGAGAGAGAGAGAGTGGAAGAGAGAAAGCGAGAGCGAGAGAGCATTATATTATAAATCTACACGTGTCGACATCGCGGCATGCTCACTTCCGCTGTCGCATCCGGCCCGCACCGCAGGTGGTGTATTGCACACGAAATCGTCCGAAATGGTCGATACATCGCAAGACTTCTGTGAGAGCTATACTGAGTGTAGCTATACTGAGAGTAGCTATACTGAGAGTAGCTATACTGAGCTGTACTGAGTGTAGCTATACTGAGAGTGGCTACACTGTTAATTAAGAATGTACAAACACGCTCACACACACACATGCAGCAATAATGCGGTGGCCCATTCGACACGTATTGAACTTTAAGAGGAAAGTGTAACTTTAAGGAAAGCTTTAAGGAAACGCATTCTGTTCAGCAGATAGCAGCCGTCTGTTGTTATATACTATGGGAAGGCTCGGGTTTGGGTTAGGGTTTGAAAATTGCTAGTGTGTTTCAAATATTCACTCTCCCCCCTGTCCTGTTTCGCACACTCGCGCGCTCGCGCTCTCTCTCTCTCTCTCTCTCTCTCTCTCTCTCTCTCTCTCTCTCTCTCTCTCTCTCTCTCTCTCTCTCTCT
>NW_014579296.1:46563-47084 GCF_000485595.1 Priapulus caudatus
CACCCTCTCGTCCTCTTCCTTCCTCTCTCTCCCTATCTCTCTCTCCCTCTCTCTCTCTCTCTCTCTCTCTCTCTCTCTCTCTCTCTCTCACGCAGCTGACGTGTCTAGGTTAAGATCAGCAAGCTTGATTAACTTGATTACTCGGCTTAGTATTAAATGCAGCAGCTCGGAGAAAAACTGCTCCTGCGCTGTTATCTTCACGCTAAGCTGACCGTTAGCTGACTGGCCACAAGCTGTGCGGGTTAACACGATTACTCCCTGATGGGAATCAGCGAGGGCTTCACGCACGCACGCACGCACGCACGCACGCACGCACGCACGCGCATGCACGCGCACGCACACACACACGCGCGCGCACGCACGCATGCACGCACGCACGCATGCACACACGCATGCACGCACGCACACACACACACGCACGCATGCACGCACGCACGCACGCGGTAGTCTGTTCGGCTTGATCGGTCATTAATAATGTATCGGGGCGTGCGCAGCCAACACGCAAGCTGCTAGAGAGAGAG
>NW_014579296.1:48661-49121 GCF_000485595.1 Priapulus caudatus
CTCTCTCTCTCTCCCTCTCTCTCTCTCTCTCTCTCTCTCTCTCTCTCTCTCTCTCTCTCTCTCTCTCTCTCTCTCTCTCTCTCTCTCTCTCTCTCTCTCTCTCTCTCTCTCTCTCTCTCTCTCTCTCTCTCTCTCTCTCTCTCTCTCTCGCTCTCTCCATCATTGCTTGGCAGCGTGCTGGTGTGTGAGTAGTGCATGCATGCGGGCAGTGTTTGCTTAGCACCGAAGACAGCTCGCTAGCTGTGACGATACATGGCTGTGTAACTAATACACCGATACGCGCCCACACACGCATGCATGCACGCACGCACGCACGCACGCACGCACGCAGACGCACCTGTGTGTGCGGGTTAACGCTACTGATGGGGTGGTTCATCGCGACACAGGTGGCTGTGTGTGTGTGTGTGTGTGTGTGTGTGTGTGTGTGTGTGTGTGTGTGTGTGTGTGTGTGTGTGTGTGT
>NW_014579296.1:50484-53163 GCF_000485595.1 Priapulus caudatus
GAGAGAGAGAGAGAGAGAGAGAGAGAGAGAGAGAGAGAGAGAGAGAGACTCAGCTTTCTTTATCCGATTCTCGTCGCCCAGTCTATGTCGGCACGCTATGCAAATCCGTTTAGCCTCGGTCTCGCAGAGCCGCTTTCAGCCTCCCATCCTCATCTCTCATGATCAGCCCACTTATGCAAATCTCGCCCTCGCTCTGCCGATTGTCGAGCGTCCGCGAGGTGGCGCCACGGGAGGCTCTCGCGCGGTATGATAACGTGGCTGTCGAGATCCGAGTAAAAGGAAAAGGGAAGTGTTTTTTAGGGGGTGAGAGAGCTCAGAGAGTTTTAGAGATGAAGGTTTTCACGATGTGACCTCGGGTGCATTTCGACAATACCGACGACGGATTCTGCGGAAAGCAAGTCCCTTTACCGTCTTAGCGATAGATAGATAAATAGATAAAGAGAGAGAAAGAGCGCGCGCTCGTCAAAAGAGAGCGCGAGAAAAGATAGAGGGATAGAGAGAGACAGAAAAAGAGAAAGAGACAGAGAGAGAGAGCGAGAAAGAGAGAGAGAGAGAAGAGAGAGAGCGCGCGCGAGCGAAAGAAGCAGAGAGAGAGAGAGAGATAGAGAGAGAGAGAGAGAGAAGAAGAATAAATTGCCCGACAAGAGCGAGAGAGCAGATGAGAAGAAAGATGAAACGGAAGAGAGCACGGAAGAGCAGGAGGAGAGAGAACGAGAGAAAGCAGCGGAGAGCAGAGGAGAGACAGAGAAAGAGAGACCGGAGAGAGGGAGAGAGAGAGAGATGAGAGAAAGAGAGAGGAAGAGAGAGCTGTGGTGTACACGGTGGGGCCATTATATATATAATATTAATATATATAGTATTATAGTAGTATATATAATCAGTGCTAGAATGTGTAAAGGATCACACGATGGTATTCACGGAATACGCCGACCTTCGCCGGGCCGCGATGCCGCAGTAGCGCACCTCGGTGACTCGGGGCGCATTCGCAGTCGGTTGGCGCACGTCAGGCTTGAAGTTCTAGACGGCCGCACGCTCCGCTATCTACGGCCACGCTCCTCACGTCCGTGCCACTGCGAGATCAAAAAGCATATTGCCTAAATTAGCAAAGCCCCATCGGGTGTAATTAGGGACCATCCACGGAAGCTGGAGAGGTGCGAGTGTGTCCTGATCAAAGTTCCACATTCGAGTCTCATCGGTTTTCCTCGATATTGTCTGCGCTGCCTCCGCCACTCCCCCGCCCCCCGCTCTCCATTTTATCTTTCTTTCTCTCTGTCTCGGCTCTCTTTCTCTCTCTCGCCTCTCTCTCTGCTCTCTTGCTTCTCTCTCCTCTCGTCTCTTTCTCTCTCTCTCTCGTCTCTCTTCTCTCTCTCGCTCTCTTCCTTTCTTCCGTTCTCTCTCTCTCTCTCATCGCTCTCTTCCATTCTCGTCTCTCTCGCTCTCTCTCTCTCGCTCTCGTCGTCTCGCTCCTCTCTCTCTTTTCTCTTTTTTTTTTTTTTCCTCTCGTCTCTCTCTCTCAGCTCTCAATATCCCTCTTCGGATAGTCCATCAGTCGCTAATCATTGGTCGCCCGCTATGGTAAACCAACAGGTATTGAATGAAAGGCTTGCGCATTCCATTACGGTTACATTCATCCCAACAGTAGCTGGCCCACCCCAAGTAGCAGCAGGAGCCAGGCAGGAGCAGCCAGCAGTAGCAGCCGCCTTGTCATAGCATGTAAGTAGCGTAGCAAGTAGCAGTAGCAGTACCTCCGGTGAGCAGTAGCTAGTCAGCAGCTAGCAGCAGCAGAGCTAGCGAGGGGTAGCAGTAGCGCAGCAGCAGCCTAGCAGTAGCAGTAGCAGCGAGTAGCAGGAGCAGTAGCAGTAGCAGTAGCAGTAGCAAGTACGCAGTTAGCAGTAGCCCAGTAGCCAGTAGGCGTAGCAGCGAGTTTAGCGGGAGAGTAGCAGTAGCAGCGAGCAGTAGCAAGTAGCCAGTGCAGCAGCAGCAGCAGCGACGGAGCGAGTAAGCAGTACGCAGTAGCAGTAGCAGTAGCAGAGCCAGTAGGCAGTAGCAGCAGAGAAGGAGCAGGAAGCTAGCAGTAGCAGTAGCGAGTAGTAGAAGTCAGTAGCGTGCAGTCAGCAGCAGTAGCAGGAGCAGTAGCAGCTAGCAGTAGCGAGCTAGCGGTAGCGGTAGGTACAGGTAGCGGTAGCCGGTAGCGGTTCCGTAGCCAGTAGCAGTAGCGAGTAGCAGGAAGCAGTAGCATGTTAGCAGTCAGCAGCAGGTTAGCAGGCAGCAGTAGCAGTAGACAGCAGCAGTGCAGTAGCAGCTAGCAGTAGCAGCAGTAGCAGGAGCAGTAGCCAGTAGCAGTAGCAGTAGTAGTAGCAGCTAGCAGTTAGCAGTAGCAGGAGCACGTGAGCAGGAGAGCGAGTAGCAGTAGCAAGCGTACAGTAGAAGTAGTAGCGTACGAGTCCAGCAGCAGTAGCAGGGCACTAGCAGTAGCAGTAGCAGTAGCAGTAGCAGTAGCAGTAGCAGTAGCAGGAGCAGCAGCAGCAGCAGCGGAGCAGGAGCATGGAGCAGTAGCTAGTAGCACAGCTATCAGCTAGCTCAGTAGAAGAGTAGCTATGTGTGCTAGTAGCAGCAGCAGCAGCAGGCAGCAGCAGCAGCACAGCAGCCCAGTACGCAGTAGCAAGGTAGGATCCTCCT
>NW_014579297.1:0-1750 GCF_000485595.1 Priapulus caudatus
CCTCCCCTTCTCCCTCACCTCCTCCCCTCCTCCCTCCCTCCTCCTACCAGCAGCTCGTATTTATTTATACACACGTCGCTGGTGTTATACAGACGCGCATTCACATGCATACACAGTGTTACACACACACACACACACACACACGCATTCTCAAGCATACAGATACGCACCCACTCAGGCACGCACACACACACATGCATACACACACATGCATTCTCAAGCATACACACATACGCACACACTCACACGCACACGCACACACACATATACATATACACGCACAAACAGCACATACACACAGTGCACGACAACACGGGCGGAGCCCAGACAGGGAGGAGGGCACACAGCAACACAACACACACACACAGCACACCACACACAGCACACAAACACACACACACACACGCCGCACGCACGCGCACTCACACATACACGATTACGCAACACTCAATGCACGCACACAGGTCGCCGAAGCGCACCAGCTCTGGCTCTCGTTTCAGTGCCTTTCTCAGTCTGCTGTGTGTGTGTGTGTGTGTGTGTGTGTGTGTGTGTGTGTGTGTGTGTGCGTGCGTGCGTGCGTGCGTGCGTGCGAGCGATCGTGCATGCGTGCGTGTGTGTGTTCGTGTGTGCGTGCGTTTGTGTGTGCGAGTGTGTTTGTGTATATGTATGTGTGTGCGGGCGTGCGTCTGTGCGTGGGTGTATGTATGTGCTCTCTCTGTCTCTCTCTCGACAGATGACGGCTGAATAATCGGCTATACTGCGCGTAGGTACGTAAGTAACTAAGTAAGTAAGTAGGGAAGTACATACAGACANTGGTAGGGATGCTGGTAGGGATGCGGGTAGGGATGCGGGAGGGATGCTGGTAGGGATGCTGGTAGGGATGCTGGTAGGGATGCGGGTAGGGATGCTGGTAGGGATGCGGGTAGGGATGCGGGTAGGGATGCGGGTAGGGATGCTGGTAGGGATGCGGGTAGGGATGCGGGTAGGGATGCAGGCAGGCTGACGTGAAAGCAGGGATGCGGTTTAAGTGCCTAACGTTCCTACTATATATATATACGTATATTATATATACATATATAATATATATATAATATATATATATATATATATAGAAATATATCCATGCATACATAAATATGTATAGGCTGTAGTGTTCATTATCAGGTTAACTGCGCTGTCAGTGTCAACTGCTTAGCTCGGTCAATATTGCCCCTGTTCGGTGGCTATTGTCTCAAGTGGCATACAATAGCAGCAAGTGTGTTGACCAATGGTCTGACCGTTGCAGACTTAATTGGCCGTGTCCACTCGAGGAATGCAGTAGTGCGGAGAAGTGACCACTTCAGTAGCCGTGGAGCGCTGGTCAGTTTACCGCCACCGGGGCAGTGTTTATTTGTGTGTGTGCGTATGCGTGCGTGCATGCGTGCGTGTGTGCGTGTGCGTGTGCGTGTGCGTCCGTACGTGCGTGTCTGCGTGTACGTGCGTGCGTGCGTGCGTATGCATATGTATCTTCCCGCGGCTGTGTAGGTGCAGAGGCGACATAAACAGAGCGGATAAACACGACCACCTATATATCCCTACACCTGAATACACCTGTATATCGCACTGACAAAGGTGCGCACGGCAAACATTAGCTTTCACACCGCCGTGCTGCGTGTCTGTTTGCCCTCCCACCCTCCCTCCTTCCCTTCTCCTTCCCACCCTCCCCACTCCTCCCCGCCCTCCTCCTCTCCTCTCCTCCCTCCCTCCCTCC
>NW_014579297.1:4324-9073 GCF_000485595.1 Priapulus caudatus
ACCACCATCATCATCACCACCACCACCACCACCACCACCACCACCACCACCAGTAGTAGCAGCAGCAGCAGTAGCAGCAGCACCAGTAGCAGCAGCAGCCCCGTACTGGCCCCGCTACTGTAACTGTAGACGTGCGACCGCTGTCCACTCATGTGGTCGCAACGTGTGTGCACGCGCGCGCAGCCCGGGGGAGGGAGGGAGGGAGGGAGGGAAGGGGGAGGGCGGACAGGAAATGCCAACAGACTAATGTTAGTACAGGGGCACTGCCGAGGGGGAGGGCTAAACAGCACCAGCCATCTATCAAGCAGTGCTCGCACACGCTGGCTCTCACATATATATATATATATATATATATACATACACGCACACACACACGCACGCACGTACTCACGCATGCACGCACACCCACACGCGCCGAGGCGAATACATGAGGGATGCTAGTGGGTGGTGAGGCGGAGGGAGGAAGCGTGAGTGAAGCCATACCCGCCGCGGGACGGGTATTTAGATCGCTATCCTCAGCTTTCCTAATGCGGGGAGGGGAGGGCTGGGATCACGCAGGTGGTCGCTGGGAGGGGCGGATGGAAGATGCTGGGAGTGAGAAGCCACGAGGAGGAGGATGAAGTCAGGGATGCTGGGAGTGGAGGAGGATGAAGTCAGGGATGCTGGGAGTGGAGGAGGATGAAATCAGGGATGCTGGGAGTGGAGGAGGATGAAGTCAGGGATGCTGGGAGTGGAGGAGGGTGGGGAGGATGAAGTTAGGGATGCTGGGAGTGAGGAAGATGAAGTCAGGGATGCTGGGAGTAGGGAGGATGAAGTTAGACATGCTGGGAGTGAGGAGGATGAAGTCAGGGATGCTGGGAGTGGAGGAGGATGAAGTCAGGGATGCTGGAAGTGAGGAGGGTGAAGTCAGGGATGCTGGGAGGGAGGAGGACGAAGTCAGGGATGCTGGGAGTGGAGAGGAAGATGAAGGAGAACAGAGTCCTGCAAATGAACCCATTAGAGCGAGAGGGCGGGCGGACGGTGCGGTGGGTGGGTGGGAGGCGGCATTGTATCGGTGTGTGCGCGTGGAGTGCGCGTGCGCTCTCTGTTTGTTAAAAGCCGCAGCCTGTTTATGACGATGAAGGGTGCAATCCATTTATTGACTGGCGGGCCTTACCTGAAGCTGTTTACACAAACGCCCCCATTGTTGGCAAAATATTTTTTCTGCGCAGCAAATGTAATTCCTGTTGGTAAAATGCGAGCAAACAACAGCGGTGCGCTCTCGTTTGCATGCGGCGGTGGGGTGGGGGGGGGGCGCCCTGCACGCGCAAACATCGCGACACGCAACGCGGCGCACGCACACGCACGCACGCACGCACGCACGGCTTCTAAGCGGCGTCAGGCTCCAGCGTGGCACACGTACCGGCGGTACACCCACGCACGCACGCACGCGCACGATGGGTTTGGACACTACACCCTCGTGTTAATACATGCATGCACACATACATACATATATGTATACACGCGCGCATGTATATATATAAATAAAATTTGCTATTTATATATGTATGCCTATATTTATTTATTTACATATATATGTATATATATATATATATTTATTTATTTATTTATATATGTATATAATTATATATATATTCATGTATTTATGTTTAGATCTAGATACAGAAATATGTGTGCGCACGTGCGTGCATGTGTGTGTATATGCATATATAGAATGCATAATTTGGCTTGTCTACATCGACGTGATAAAAAATTGTATATATATATATATATATATATATATATCATCGCCTCATTACATACTGGCATCGTCATTCTATATATATATATATAATATCTATATAACATATATTATAGTATATATATGTGTGTGTAGTGTGTGTGTGTGCTGTGTGTGTGTGTGTGTGTGTGCGTGCGTGCGTGCGTGCGTGCGTGCGTGGCCGTGCGTGAGCGTGCGCGGTGGCGTGCGTACGTGCGTTACGCTGCGTGTGTTCGTGTTATATGTATATGTATATGTTAAGTAAAAGTCACATAACACGAACACCCGTGTAGATAACAAACACAAGTCAAGATAAAGAATAAGGGTGTTTAAAGTTAATTGACGAGCTTTCGAGACTTACATCTCTTGCATCATGTGCAGCAGACGCCAATGTCTGCTGACGCTGATAAAGAGATGTAATCTCGAAAGCTCGTCAATTAAACTTTAAACACCCTTATTCTATATCTTGACTTTGTTTTTATGTATATGTATATGTATATGTATATGTATATGTATATGTATATGTATATGAGGATGCTTGCTGAAGCCATATCGGTGTTGTGAGAGGAGGAGGAGAAGGAGGAGGAGGATAAGAAGGAGGAGGAGGCTGCGGCTTCACGCTGAGCTGCAGCAAGGCCTCCGCCGCTGTGACGTCAGGTGGGTTCTCGGTACAATTAGGCGCTAAATCGCGTCCGCTTCCTGCTCGCTCCTAGTGTAAGCGAGGAAGTCCGATCTAACTGCAACACATCTACTCACGTCGCTAAGCCGACTACCACCGGCTCTACATCTCTCGCGCGCTCTCATCTCTCTCCTCGTCTCTCATCTCTCTATGTGCGTCTCTCTCTCTGGGCTGCTGCGTCTCTCTCTTCTTTCTCTCTCTCTCTATCTCTCCTGCTCTCTTCTCTCTCTCTCTCTCTTCTTCTATGCTCTCTCTCATCTCTCTCTCTCTACACACGGAGTAGGCGCCACGACACTGGCCGTCTGTCCCTCTCCTACTCTCGTCCGTCGTCCGTCGTCCGTCCGTCGTCGGCCTGTGCGTGAGACGTGTGTCCCTCCGCCCGCCGCGCTCATTGGACCGATGCGCAGATTAGCAACTAGGCGTACATCAATCAACACGAAGGCCAGGCCGTTTAGCACAGCCGCCGCCGGCGCACGTCCGCCCGCGCAGGCAGCAGCGCAGCAGCAGCAGCGAGACGAAGAAGAGTGAACGTATTAGAGTGGAAAAGATATTTCGCTTTTAAAATTTCATGCGTCCGCCCTCTGACGGAGTGATTGCACACGGCGGCGCGGCCGTCACCCGTGCCCAGTAGGAGAGACGCCGCGAGAGAGAGAGAGGGGGGGGAGCAGAGAGAGATGAGAGCAGAGAGAGAGAGAAAGAGAGAGAGAGAGAGAGAGAGGAGAGAGAGCGAGAGAAGAGAGAGAGACGAGAGAGAGAGAGAGCAGAGAGAAGCGAGAGAGAGCAAGAGAGAGAGAGAGAGAGAGAGAGCAGAGAGAGAGAGAGAGAGAGAGAGAGCGAGAGAGAGAGAGAACGAAGAGCGAGAGGAGAGCGGGACAGAGGGGAGAGAGGGAGAGAGACGCAGGCGAGGGAAAGAGAGAGTGCAGAGAGAGAGACGAATGAGAGAGAGAGAAAGCCTTTTTAAAAATTTTCCATAATTATTCTACTATTATTCTCAAGTTGATTGTCGCTAAAAACATTTCGCGGGGCTCTCGAGTGGGCGCGGTCGCGGCGGCCGTGGCTTTGATGTGCGTGGCACGCCAGCGTGAATGCGCCGCCTGCCAGTCAGCTGCAGTTGACTTCTCTCTCTCTCTCTCTCGCGCGCAGCGCCTCACTCCACTCGCGCGCGCCTCTTGTTGCTCTCTCTCTCTTCTCATCTCTCTCTCTCTCTGCTCCCTCTCGCTCTCTCTCTCGCTACTCCTCTCTCTCTCTCTCTACTCTCACTCACTCTCTCTCTGCCCTCTCTCATCCTCTCTACTCTCTCTCTCTCTCCTCTCGTCTCTCTCTCTCTGTCTTCTGTCATCGCTCGCTCTCTGTCCGTGTCTGTCTGTCTGTCTGTCTGCCTGCCTTCCCTACTATATATATCTCTCTCTCTCTCTCTCTCCTTTCCCTCTCCCCCCTCTCTCTCCCTCTTCCCCTCTCCCCCCCTCCTCTCTCTCTCGCTTCCCTTCTCCCCCTCTCTCTCTGCTCTTCGATGTGATTCTAGCTTCGACATCAAACGCTCGTTTGCACAAAAGGCGAAAACAGGCGCGAAAAAACGCCGTTGCTGCATTCGGTCGGTCGCCGCAAAGCCGCCACCGCCAGCCGACGTCGTGCGTCGCTACGAGCAAGCTGAAAGGCGTACGGATAGGCAAAGGGAGCGCCGCCGCCGCCGCCTGCGTGCGTGCGTGCGCGCGTGCGTGCGCGCCTGTGTGTGTATGCTTGTTTTCTTCCCCGCAGCACACAAGCCGGCTGCGGCGGCGACACTTTTTGCTCTCCGTCTTTCTCTCGCGATTTCACGCGAGAACGAGGCGGTCTGCTGCGAGAGAGAGCCGTCTATCACTGCTCGTGCGGCTGCTGCGAGGGGAAGGGGAAAGGGGGAGGAGGGAGGAGGAAGAGAGGGAGGGGATGCGGAAGAGGGGAGGAGGGGAGAAGCCAAGTGTTAAAGGAAGCCGAGTGTTAGAGGAAGCCAACTGTTAAAGGAAGCCGACTACTAGAGGAAGCCGACTACTAGAGGAAGCCATGGCGCACATCGGTGATCGCAGGAGAAGAGGCGTGCGGGGTGGTGGGGGTGGGGGTAGAAGCTGAAAATTCTGTGTGTGAATATAGAGCCGGTCAGCAGGAACAGTTAGGCGTGCGTGAGTCTGTCACTGTCACTCTCGACCCGAACACCACTGATCATCAATTCAGCATCATCCTCCTCTTGTTCCTCCTCCTCCTCCTCCTCTTCCTCCTCCTACTCCTCATCCTAGGCATCTTCCTCCTCCTCCTGCTCCTCCTCCTGCTCCTCCTCCTG
>NW_014579297.1:12398-20342 GCF_000485595.1 Priapulus caudatus
TATGAGTGTGAGTGTGTGTGTGTGTGTGTGTGTGAGAGTGTGTATGAGTGTGAGTGTGTGTGTGAGAGAGTGTGTATGAGTGTGAGTGTGTGTGTGAGAGTGTGTATGAGTGTATGTGAGTGTCTGTATTACATGTACAGGGGCAGCAGCAGGCAGCAGCAGTAGCAGCAGTAGCACACACACACACGTGTTGTTGCTGCTACACCCCTGCACAATACGAGCCTCACGAACAACAGCAGACACACACAGCAGCGAAATGTGCTCGCTGTTTATTCAACAGCATATTTCACATTAGGCTACCCTGCCGCACCCGAGCGTGGCGCGGGGCGGGCGGTGCGTGAAGGTGCGGGCCGCGGCGCGACAGGGTAGCGAACATGCTGCGTGCAGTGGCCGTTTTGGCAAATAACCACTGTGTGTTTTGCACTGGAAGAATAATATTGAACTGGTGCAAAGGGATGAGTTGTTGGGAGTGGCGTCAGGGGAACGAGAGTGGAGCAGGTCTGGGGGTGGGAGCTTGTAGGGGGGAGGGGGTGGTTCGTAGAGGGGAGGGGTTGGTTGGTGGAGGCACGGAGGGGCGGGGACGCGATTATATCCGTCAGGTGTTCCGCGTGTTAAGATGAAGCGCATGATGATCACTGAAGCCATAAATATATATATATTAACCCTTCGATCACTAAATCCTATGATATGCTGATGGTTTCGATATATAATATATATATATATTATATATATATATATATATATATATTATATATATAGTGATATAAAATATGTTATATATATATAATAATATATGTTTTATATATATGTGAATATATATATATGGCATCGATTCACTAAAGGGCTCTGTATCTGATGTTTCGATCAGTGAAGCCAAGCGCATATATATGATATATATATATATGTAATATATATATATATGTATAACTACGAAAGCTCGATCACACTTGAAGCGCCTCCCTATATACGCGGCTTTCATGCCGCCTCGCTAGTCTTTTTGCGCGCGGCTGTGCGATGGACTCATTCTTGCCGCCTCCTCCTCCTCCTCCTCCCGCCTCCTTCTTCTCCTCCTTCCTCCTCCTCCTCCTCCTCCTCCTCCTCCTCCTCCTTCATCCTGCGAGGAGACAGTGAGTAGAGAGAGCGAGAGAGAGAAGAGAGAGAGAGAGAGAAGAGAGAGAGAGAAAGAGAAAAGATAGCAAAGAAGAGAAAGAAAGAAAGAATATAGAGAGAGAGAGAAAGAGAGAAGATAGAGAGAGAGAGACAGAGAGAGAGAGATAGAGAGAGAAGAGAGATAGAGAGAGAGAGAGATTAGAGAGAGCAGGAGAGAGAGAGAGAGCTGTAGAGAGATGGGCGGTATAATTGCGCGGGCGCGCGCAGGGCCCGCGTGGCAGTTTTGTACGTGTTCCGCTCCGCAGAACGACAGCGGTGAAATATTTAAGCTTTTCGCTTTAATTTCCGATTCGCCATTTTTCTGTCGAGAACGCTAAAGATGGCGCAAGCGGCGCCGTCGCGCGTCGCTGGCCGTCGCCGAGCCGACGTCGCCGGACGTCGCTGCTAGTGCGGTGAGAAATTAGAGGCGCGAAGGAAAAATTGGCGACGTTTTTTTGGCGTCGGCGTCGGCGGCAGGCGGCGGTGACTGACGACGTGATCGTGGCAATTCATATTGCCGTAATGACAGGATACTCAGTCTCAGCCGCTGCTGCTCTGCTGCTGCATGATGATGTGACGATGACGATGATGATGATGCTGCTTGCTTGCTGCATGAATGCTGCTGTGCTGAGTGATGATGCTGGGCTGCTGCTGCTGCTGATCGATGCTGGCTGATGCATGATGATGAGCTGCTGCTGCTGATGCTGCTGTGTTGTTGTTGTTTGTTGTTGTTGCTGCTGCTGTGCTGCGCTGATGATGATGAGGATGCACTGATGATGATGATGATCGATGAAGGGGGGGGGGGGGGGGGGGGGGGCGGGGGGGGGGGGGGGGGGGGGGGGGGGGGGGGGGGGGATGATGAATGATGGATGATGATGATGATGATGATGCGCTGGCTGATGATGATCGAATACTGCTGTTGTTGTTGTTGTTGTTTGTTGTTGTTGTTGTTGTTGTAGTTGTTGTTGTATGTTGTTGTTGTTGTGTTGTGTTGTTGTCGTTTGTTGTTGTTGTTGTTGTTGTTGTGTTGTTGAGTGTTGTTGTTGGCTGCTGCTGCTGCTGCTGCTGATGATGATGATGATGAGTGATCATGCCGTGCTTGTCGTGTTTATTACTGCTTAGTGAAGGAGGAAGACAGGGAGATGGGGAAGGGCGAGAGGAGGAGGGGGGGGAGAGTTGTGAGGGAGGAAGGGAGGAAGAGAGAGATAGGGTGCGATTGCTGATGTTCGTCAGATGTTGTTCGTTGGCTCTCTCTCTGTCTCTCTGTTCCTCTTTTTCTCCCCCTCCCCCTCTCTCTCTTCTCTCCTCTCTCTCTCGTCTCTCTCTTGCTCTCTGGGCTGTTCTCGGGCTTGTTTTCATCTTCTCTCTCTCTTCTGTCCGCCCACTTCTCTCTCTCTCACTCTCTTTCCCCGCTTCTCTCTCTTTTGCTTTCTCCCCTCTTTCTCTCCCCCTCTCTCTCTCTCGCTCTCTCTCTTTCTCGCTCGCTCCTCTTTTCTCTCTTTTCTGCTCTCTCCTCTCTCATCTCTCTCTCTCTCATGACCTCTTTTCCGCTCTCTCTCCTCATCTGCTCTCTTCTCCTCTCTCTTCTCTCTCTCTATCTCTCTCTCTCTCCTGCATCGCTCTCGTCTCTCCTCTCTCTCCTCTCTCTCTCTCTGCTCTCTCTCGTCGTTCACTCTCTCGCTCTCTGCTTGTAATGTATCCAAACTTGTGTTCTGTACACTAGCGTGCGCCCTTTACAGTTGTATCAAGATGACGTGAATATCTTAGTGAGGTTAGAGATATTATATACGAGTACGGGGGCGTGGATTGCCACCGTATACTGCTGTGTCGAAGGATAAGAGAGGTTTAGAGGACAGGCGAGGGTGGTGAGGGAGAAGGGAAGGGTGTGAGGGAGAGAGAGGGTGGTGAGGGAGGGAGCGGGTGGTGAGGGAGAGAGAGGGTGGTGAGGGAGAGAGAGGGTGTGAGGGAGGAGCGGGTGGTGAGGAGAAGAGGGTGGTGAAGGGAGAGAGCGGGTGGTGAGGGAAAGGGAGGTGGGTGAGGAGAGAGAGGGTGGTGAGGGAAAGCAGAGGGTGGTGAGGAATGAGAGAGGGTGTAGAGGGAGAGAGAGTGGTGAGGGAGGGAGCGGGTGGTGAAGTGAAGGAGAGAGGGTGTGAGTGACGAGAGAGGGTGGTGAGGGGGGAGCGGGTGGTGAGGGAGAGAGAGGGTGGTGAGGGAGAGAGAGGGTGGTGAGGGAGGGAGCGGGTGGTGAGTGAGAAGAGAGGGTGGTGAGTGAGAGAGAGGTGGTGGAGGGAGGGAGAGGGTGTGAGTGAGAGAGAGGGTGTTGAGTGAGAGAGAGAGAGAGGTGGGGGGGCGAGAGAGAGGGTGGTGAGGGAGGAGAGGGAGCAGGTGGTGAGGAGAGAGAGGGAGCGCTTGGTGACCGTGGTTGAGGGAGAGAAGAGGGTGGTAAGGGAAGAGAGGTGGGGGAGAAGGAGCGGGTGCTGAGTGAGAGAGAGGGTGTGAGTGAAGAGAGAGAGAAGGTGGGAGGGAGAGAGGGGGAGCGGGTCGGTGAGTTGAGAGAGAGAGGTGGTGAGAGAGGCAGGCGGGGTGGTGAGTGAGAGAGAGAAAGAGAGAGGGTGGTGAGAGAGAGAGAGGGTGGTGATAGAGGGGGCGGGGTGGTGAGGGAGAGAGCGGGTGGTGAGGGAGAAGAGGGATGGTGCAAGAGAGAAGAGAGAGCGGGTGGTGAGTGAGAGAGAGGGTGGTGAGGGAGAGAGAGGGTGGTGAGGAGAGAGAGGGTGGTGAAGAGAGAGAGAGCGGGTGGTGAGTGAGGAGAGAGGGTGGTGGGTGGAGAGAGAGAGTGGTGAGGGAAAAGGGAGGTGGTGAGAGGGAAGGGGAGAGGGTGCTGAAGAGAGAGAGAGGCGTGGTGAGGGAGAGAGAGGAGCCGTTTGGTGAGTGAGAAGAGAGGGTGGTGAGGGAGGGGGCGGGTGTAAAAGTGAGGGAGCCGGGTGAGGAAGGGAGAGAGCGGGTATTGAGTCGGAGAGAGGGTGAATGAGGGAGGGGAGGGGGAGGGAGGAGAGGGTGGTGGGGTAGAAAGCGGGTGGTGAGGGAAGAGAGCAGCCGAGTATGTTGAGGGAGGGAGAGGGTGGTGAGAGAGAGAGCAGGGTGGTGAGGGAGAGAGAGGGAGGAAAAAAAAAGCGGTTGTGATGAGAGAGAGGTGTGGTGAGGAGGGGGGCCGGTGGAGGGTGGTAAGGGAGGGAGCGGGTGATGAAGCGGGGAGAGCAAGCCGGGGTAGTGAGTGGGAGAGAGGTGATGAAGGGAGAGAGAGGTGGTGAGGGAGAAGCGGGTGGTGAGCGGAGAGAGAGCGGAGTGGTGAGGGAGAGAGATGGGAAAGGAGAGATTACCTAGAGAAGAGGGAGCGACAGATTCTCGAGAAGGGAGAGGAGCGAGAGGTCAAAAGTGAGAAAAGCGATCATATGGTGGTGGCAGAGGAAAGAGAAGAACCAGAGAGAGAGGATGATATATTATATAATATATATATATTATATATATAAGAACGAGCGAGAGAGAGAGAGAGAGAGAGAGAGAGAGAGAGACGCGCGCCTTTTAAGCTCCTGCAGGAGAAAGCAAAATTAACCCTAGCCAGGCAGCAGGCGTTTTCTAACTCCTCCTCAGCGGGGATCCGTAATCTAGCCGTGTGCGTATAGTAAGTGTGTGATGAGAGAGAGGGGGAGGAGAGAGAGAGAGAGAAAGAGAGAGAGTGTGTGAGAGAGAGAGAGAGAGAGAGAGAGAGAGAGAGATCAGAGAGGCGAGGAGAGAAGGGAGGTAAATGCAGAGGCACTCGGCCGTAATGCAGGACAAATTGCACGGAGCATTCGAATCTTGGCTGCACACTTGCACCGCACTGCCGCAAAGAAGGCTGGCTGAGGACCATACTTTCAGTTTGGCAGGCATGCAGCGTGTGTCAGTCAGTGTAGAGTGGGCAGTCATGCAGGTGGGTCAGTCATGCAGGTGCAATCATGTAGATGTGCAGTCATAGCAGGTGTGCAGTCATGCAGGTGTGTAGTCATGGCAGGTGTGGCATCAATGTAGACTATGGCAGTCATGGCAGGTGCGTGCATGTCAAGTGGTAGATGTGGCAGTCCATGCAGGTTGAGTCATGCATGTGTGGCATCAAAGTAGATTTGGCATCATGGCAGGTGTGCAGTCATGCCAGAGTGTGGCAGTCCTATGTGCAGCAGCGGTGTGCAGGCTCATGCAGATGGTGCAGTCAATGCGGTGTGCAGTCATGCAGTGTGCAGTCCATGCAGCGTGTGTGCAGTCATGCGATGTGCAGTCATGCGGTTGTGCAGTCATGCTAGTGTGCAGTGCTGCAGTCGTGGGCAAGTCATGCAGGTGTGCAGTCATGTCAGATGTGTCATGTCATGAGTTGGCAGTAGTAGAGTTCAGTCATGCTAGATGTGTGTCATAGCATTAGCAGCAGTGTGCAGTCACTGCAGATGTGCAGTCATGCAGTGTGCAGTGACAGGTGCAATCATGCAGCCTCTTCACCTCCATCCTCCGCCTCACATACTGTTGCGCCGCCTTTTATCCCACCCTCTATGCATTATGATCCCATAATATGTTTCCTCCCTCTATATTTACTCTTCTCCTACTCATCTTCACTATCATCCTTTATCCTCTCCCCTCCCTATCACCCCTTCCCCCGCTCCCCCCGCTCCGTATCTCTCCCCTCTTCTTCCTCCTCCGCCTTCACTCTCACTCTCTCATCTCAGCGTCTCATTCTCCTCGGCTCTCTCTCTCTCTCTCTCTCTCTCTCTCTCTCTCTCTCTCTCTCTTTCTTCATCCACTCCCGTCCTCCCATTCCATCCCCTCCTCTTCCTTCCATCTCCTTCCTCCCTCATCTCATCTCTCTCTCTCTCTTTCATCCACTCCCAATCTCCGACCTAAGCCAGAAAACGCAACCGTCGTATTTTCTTGCATTACAATAACAGAGTCGTATAGACGGACACCGGTGACTACCGCCCGTACGGACCGGCAACGCGCGCAATCGACGCGGTGGACGTCTATCGCACGCCGGAAGCTGCGAGCTCGCCTGCATTTAGTAATGAAGTTAGACTGCCGCGAGCGTTCTTTTCTCGGGAGAAAGGCGCCGACCGTGGCAGTGTGAATGGGATCGCGTTAGAGGAATGTCTAATGATGAAGAGAGGGAGAGAAGGTGGGTGAAGAGAGAGAAAGAGAGAGAGAGAAAGAGAAAGAGGAGGAGGGAGAGGGAGAGGGGGAAGGAGAGAAAGAGAGAGGGAGGGAGAGAGAGAAAGGGGAAGGAGAGAAAGAGAGAGAAAGTGAAACAGCGAGATATAGAGAGGGGAGGGAGAGAAAGAGAGAGAGAGACGGAGAGAGAGGGGGAGAGCAAAAGCAAAGACAGACAGAGAAGAGAGGAGAGAGAGAGAGAGAGAAGAGAGAGAGAGAAGAGAGAGAGAGAGAGAGAGAGAGAGACGAGAGAGAGAGAGAGAGAGAGAGAAAGAGAGAGAGAGAAGAGAGAGAGAGAGCGAGAGAGAGAGGCGAGAGAGAGAGATAGAGATATAGAGAAAGAAAGCGAGCGAGCGATCACGAGAGAGATCACGTATTTTGAATAGTCGGCCACTCGGTTGACTGGCGCTATAGGAGCTGTGGGCGGCGGGCGCTGTGACCTACATGCGGACGCGGGGCGGCGGCGCCCAGTCTATGTTATCTGCACGCGGCTTAGTTGTAACACTAGTTTCTAGTGTAGAATCACTAGAATGTCGTATTTTTCTGCCTCCCATCTCTTAACGCAACGTCTTAAGGAGGCGGGAAGTGGGAGAGCGTAGTAGTGTGTGTGTCTGTGTGTGTATACTCATGTACGTTCGACAGTATGTGTATCATACGCCTGCTTGCTCTATCTCTCTCTCTCTTTCCTTCTCTCTCGTTCTCTCGCATCTTCGCTCTTGCGGCGGGTCTCGCTTCTCGCTTCTTCTGCTTCATAGTCACGGACGCGCACTGAACAGGTAAGAGGTGTAACGGTGAGCAATGAAATACGGATCCTCCTCCTCCTCGCTCCTCCCCTCCCTGCCTCCTCCTCCCTCCTCCCTCGCTCCTCCTCCTCTCCTCCTCCTCGCCCTCTTCCTCCTCCGTCGGCTCTTACTCCATTCCACTCCTCCCCGCCCTCTTTGCTCCTCATGCGTGCCTCCTCATGCAGCAGGCAGCAAGAGCAGCAGTAATAACTATCAACAGCAGCAGCTTCAGCAGCAGCAGGACAGCACCGGACACCACACCAACAGCAGCAGGCAGCAGCAAGTAGAAACAGTCAGTAGTAGTAGTTAGTAGTAGCGCAGCAGCAGCAGCAGGCAAGCAGCAGCAGCTAACAGGCAACCGGCAGATAGAATACAGTAGTAGTATAGTAGGTAGTAGTAGTAAAGTATTATGAGTAAGTAGTATATAGTAGTGAGTTAGTAGATAGTACAGCAGCAGCAACCAGCAGACAGCAGCATAGAACAGTAATAGTAGTAGTAGTAGTAGTAGCACCCAGCAGCAAGCTAGCAAGCACAGCAGCGAAGCAAGCATCAGCATCACACACACACCACCACGCCCACCCACGCAACAGCAGCAAGCAGCAGCAGCAGCATAGGAACAGTAGTCAGTAGTAGTAGTAGTAAGTATAGCATGCACATGCAGCAGGTCAGCACGGAGGGAAGGGACAGTGAGACTTGTTCTAAGCATTCGCATACCGCGTGTTTGACATCCCATCGTGCAAGTCCAATTTCGCGCGGGGGTCGGGTTTTGGCTGCTGGTTAAGTGTCGACT
>NW_014579297.1:23237-24226 GCF_000485595.1 Priapulus caudatus
AGAGAGAGAGAGAGACCTCCTCCTCCTCCTTCTCCTCTTCCTCCTCTTTCTCTTCCTCCTCCTCCTCCTCCTCATCCTCATCTTCATCCGCATCCCCCTCCTCATCCTCCCCTCATCCTCATCCTCCTCATCCTCATCCTCCTCATCCTCCTCCTCCTCCCCTTCTGCTCCTCTTTTACCTCCTCTGCTGCGTCGTCCTCTTCCTCCTTCTCTTCTGCGTTGTCCGCCTTCCCCTCCATTTCCTCTACATCCTTATCTTCATCACTCCTTCTCTTCCAAATCAACATACCCCGTTCCT
This sequence comes from Priapulus caudatus, assembly GCF_000485595.1. NCBI lineage: Eukaryota > Metazoa > Priapulida > Priapulimorpha > Priapulimorphida > Priapulidae > Priapulus > Priapulus caudatus. The sequence continues at coordinate 23,536 of NW_014579297.1, forward strand.
CTTCCTCTTCCTCCGCGACCTTTCCCTCCTACTCATCTTCTTCCTTTACCTTCTCCGCATCTTCTCTGCCCTTCCTTCTCCACCCAATTTGCATTCCCCTTTCATTTTCTCCTCTTTCTTAACCCCCACCCTCCTACCCCCTCATTTTCCTCCTCCCTTATCTTCTCCTCATCTTTCTCCCTCCTTCCCCCTCCTCCCTCTCATCGTTAACCTTCTCCTTCTCCTCACGTTTCCTCTCTCGGCGGTCTGTCGGCACGCGAGCGCTATTCAGCCTTTAATTAACTCGTCGTTTTGCATTCTGTCGCCTTCCTGTGTGTGCTGCCGCTCCCCCTCCCTCAGGAGGAGGAGGAGAAGGAGGAGGAAGAGGAGGAGGAGGAGGAGGAGGAGGAGGAGGAGGAGGAGGAAGAAGAGGATGATGGATGCGTAAACCGCGAACTAAGAGCTTCACGCCCGCAGTCCCCACCTGCGTGCGTGCGTGCGTGCGTGCGTGCGTGCGTGCGTGCGTGCGTGCTGCCTGCACGGGTGTCGCTCGGGTTAACAGGCATATAGCTCAAATTGAAATTAGGCGCTTTTCACGTGCAGACGCGGCTGCAGAGTTTTTTGCAGCGCACCTGATCACCGCATGGGCGACTCTTTCACCATTCATATCTCTCTCTCTCTCTCTCTCTCTCTCTCTCTCTCTCTCTCTCTC
>NW_014579297.1:34726-35244 GCF_000485595.1 Priapulus caudatus
ACACACACACACACACACACACACACACACACACACACACACACACACACACACACACACACACACACACACACACACGTGTTTAACGGTCAGCATAGTCTTATAACATAATATGTGTGGAATATAATAATATAATATCATTACCGCCTTCCCGCCTGCAATGGCTGGTCATTTTACTTCAACGTCCCCGTATTCATAAAGTGATGTTTTCGACCTTCAACACACTGGTCTCGCAAGAAGCGATAAATCAAAGACAAATCTGACGGTAACGTGAAATGTCATCGTCGTCGTTGGCAATGCGTAATAGCGTATCGCACGTTTAGTGTAGAGCGGGATAGGAGGAAACGTGTATAGGTATCCCGGTGACATACTCCATCGTGCAGAACTGCAATCGCTCGCTCACCGCCGCCGCTGCTGCTGCGTTCAGCATCGACAATCGTATAGCGGCAAGTCTACGTACGGCGAATGCTTATCCATGTTGCAGAGCACATATATATATATATTATTATATATATATA
>NW_014579297.1:36888-37290 GCF_000485595.1 Priapulus caudatus
AGAAAGAGAGAGAGAGAGAGAGAGAGAGCGCGCGTGAGAGAGAGAGAGAGAGAGAGAGAGAGAGAGAGAGAGAGGTGCGCGCGTGTGTGTATGTTCGCTCACGTATCATCTCGTGTCTGCAGGTATGTACTACGGCGTGACGATATGCATCGTGTCGCTAGCGACGGCCATGACTGTGTTCACCCTCAACATTCATCACAAGGGCATGCGCGGCAAGGACGTGCCCATGTTCGTTAAGAAGCTCGTCTTCGGCGTGCTAGCGAGGATACTCTGCATTAAGCTGGATCCACTCATCACGGACACGTTCAACGATGTAAGTGCATCATGTATATCAAGAGTACATAATGGGAGAGTACAATAATCTCCCATTATGTACTCTTGATGTATATGCATATATATATA
>NW_014579298.1:0-4117 GCF_000485595.1 Priapulus caudatus
TCACACGTCACACATATCATGTCACACGTCTCACTTCACGCGTCTCATGTCACACGTCTCATGTCACACGTCTCATGTCACATGTCACACGTCACACATATCATGTCACACGTCTCACTTCACACGTCTCATGTCACACGTCACATGTCACACGTCTCAATCACATGTCACACGTCTTATGTCACACGTCTCACTTTACGCGTCTCAATCACATGTCACACGTCTCATGTCACGTCTCATGTCACACTTCACATGTCACGCGTCTCATGTCACACGTCTCATGTCACATGTCACACGTCTCATGTCACACGTCTGTCACACATCTCATGTCGCATGTCTCTCATGTCACACGCCACACATCTTATTCCACAGACTACCTCTGCAACGCTAGTGTTTCCCACATCGATTCTGTTCAAGCCGTCGCTGCCGCACGTTGCGTTCACTTGTTGATAGATGGCGCTGACGGTCGCGCGCGCGCGCGGTGCTGCTGCTTACAGACGGAAGGTCGTCTCCTGTACGCGGCCACACGATGTGGCAGTGCCACATCAAACTGCGCGCTGTGGTCGTCCGAGGTGTTCAGGATGAGCGACGGAACTCTATCAGGACGGTCGAGTCAGCTCTCTGCAGCGCGGAAAGTCTGCGTGAGTTTCTGGTGTGTGTGTGTGGTGTGTGTGTGATGTGTGTGTGTGTGTGTGGTGTGTGTGTGTGTGTGATGGTGTGTGTGTGTGTGTGTGTTTGTGTGGTGTGTGTGTGTGTGTGTGTGCGTGCGCGTGTGCGTGTGTGTGGTGTGTGCGTGTGTTGTGCGTCGTGCCGTGTATGTGTAAGTGCTGCACTAATGGTGCGTGCCGTGCGTTGATCTTTCAGTGGTGTTGTTCTATCTAACTGTGTGTGTGAATGCTTTATGCGTGTTATTGCAGGAAAAATATAATTATTTTTGGGGCTACTTTCAAGCTTGCGTGCACGGGAAAATAGCCACTTCTAAAATTGGTGCCATTGAAGTCTATGCTAAATTTTACGGGGCTCTTTTCGGCAGTTTCGGGCTAAATCGCCGAGCTCCCGTGTATTTTTCCGATGGTTCTGTCGCGTGCGTGCAGCAGAGCTTAGCAAACGCCTGCTATATCCCTATCTATAAACACCTTCAACCTCTATATCCTCCTAACTCTATAACACCCCTTTCAACCTCTATATCCTCCTAAACTCTATAACACCCCTTCAACCTCGCTATATCCTCTAACTGCTATAAACACCCCTTCACACCTCTATATCCTCCTAACTCTTGATAACACCCTTAACCCTCTATATCCTCCTAACTCTATAACACCCTTCACCCTCTATATCTTCTAACTGCTATTAACACCTTCAACCTGTTATCCCTAACTCCTATAACACCCTTCAACCTCTATATCCCCACTAACTCGCTATAACACCCTTCAACCTGCTAGATGCCGTCCTCAACTGCCTATAACACCCTTCGAACCCTCTATATCCTCTAAAATCTATAAACCCTTCAACCCTCTATAGTCTCCTAACTCTATAACACCCCTTCAACCCTCTAATATCCCCCTAGATCCTATACCCCACCCTTCAACCTCTATTCGCCCCTAAACTCTTAAACACCCTTCAACCTCTATTCTCTTTAACTCTTATAACACCTTAACCTCTATATCCCCTAACCTCCTATAACACCACTTCAACCACCTCTATATCCTCCTAACTCCTATAACACCCCTTCAACCCTCTATATCCTCCTAACTCCTATAACACCCCTTCAACCCTCTATATCCTCCTAACTCCTATAACACTTAACATTCTACATGTGCTCCCATGCCTTAACGCAGGAAATGTTCGTTGTGCGGCAACCCGGAGCAACCGTTGGGAATGCTGTGCGAGAGGCTGCCGGCAACCTTCCACTTCATGTGTGCGCGAGCCGCCAATGCTGCCTTCCAGGAGGACAAGAAAGTGTTCTGCGAGAGAGGACAAGGACTGGCTGGATGGCAGGTGAGTGAGAGAGGAGAGTAAGGCGGGGGGGCGAGAGGAAGCGCGCGTGCGCGAGAGAGAGGGGGGAGAATGCGCGCGTGCGCGAGAGGGAGAGGGAGAAGAGCGCGTGCGCGACGCAGAGGGGGAGAAGAAAGCGCTAGGGCGCGAGAGAGAGAGGGGGAGAGGAAGCAGCTGCCGTGCGGCGTGAGAGAGAGGGGGACGAGGTAAGAGATAGATGAGAAAGAGAGGAGAGGAGAGGCAAGAGCAGAGAGAGCAGAGAGAGAATGAGAGAAGAGGAGAGAGAGGGCGAGAGGAGAAGAGAGAGAGAGAGAGAAGAGAGCAGGAGAGAGAAGAGAGAGGAGAGAGAGAGGGAGAGGAGAGGAGAGAGATGAGAGAGAGAGGAGAGAGAGAGGAAGCACGAGAGAAGAGAGAGAGAAGTAGGAGAGAGAGAGGAGAGAGAGACAGAGAGAGGAGAGAGAGAGAAAAGAGAGAGAGAGGGAGAGAGAGAGAGAGATGAGAGAGAGGAGAGAGGTGAAGAAGAGACGAGAGAGAGAGAGAGAGAGCAGAGAGATAGAGAGAGAGAAGAGAGAGGGGAGGAAGCGCTCAGTGCGCGAGAGAGAAGCAGCGAGAGGAAGCGCTGTGCGCGGAGAGAGAGAGGGGAGAGGTAAGCGCGTGGCGCGAGAGACGAGAGGGGAGAGGGAAGCGCGTAGCGGCGATCGAGAGAGAGCGGGAGAGCAGTGAGAGAGATAGAAGAGCAAAGGGCGAGAGAGAGAGAGTAGAGATGAGATAGAGAGAAAGAGAGAAGAGTGAGAGAGACAGAGGCCTAAAAGAGAGAGAGAGAGAACGACAGAGAAAGAAAGAGAGAGCTCTCTGCCGACACACTAACAAATAACTGAAACGTCGCTCTCCGCGACGCACGCACTAACAAGCGAACATCTTTCCGGCAGCTGATCATCGACAACGACTTCACGATGCGACGGCTCGTGCGCGCACAGCTCGACCCGAGCAAGTGGAACAAGTACTGGCAGCGCGGCGTGGAACCACGCACTACCACACTCATGTCCGGCGCACTCACCATAGAAAACCTCGGTGAGATCGGTCACGCGTCCGACCGTGAGGAGGCACTCTACCCCATAGACTACAGGTATGATGGGAGGGAGGGTAGGAGGAGGGAGAGGGGAGGGGAGGGGAGGGGAGGNCCTGTTTGTTTGCAGACGAGGTTGGTTCAGCCGACAAGGGTAAGCTGCGGAGTCCCGCGCTGCACCGGGGAGACACCCGCAAGTGTTCGTTCTGTCTGCGCATGTCAGACAGCAAGGCAAACGTAAGCAAGACGCGTGAGGACGTGCAAACACCGTGGAACGTGTCACGTTACACGTCGCACGTCTCACTTCACGCGTCTCATGTCACACATATCATGTCACACGTCTCACTTCACGCGTCTCATGTCACACGTCTCATGTCACACGTCTCAATCACATGTCACACTTCACATGTCACGCGTCTCATGTCACACGTCTCATGTCACACTTCACATGTCACCCGTCTCATGTTACGCATCTCATGTCACACGTCTCACTTCACGCGTCTCATGTCACACGTCTCATGTCACACGTCTCAATCACATGTCACACGTCTCATGTCACGCGTCACATGTCACACGTCTCACTTTAGGTGTCTCATGTCACACGTCTCAATCACATGTCACACGTCTCACTTCACACTTCACATGTCACACATCTCATGTCGCATGTCTTCTGTCACATGTCTCTCATGTCACACGCCACACATCTTATTCCACACACTACCTCAGCAACGCTAGTGTTTCCCACATCGATTCTGTTCAAGCCGTCGCTGCCGCACGTTGCGTTCACTTGTCGATAGATGGCGCTGACGGTCGCGTGCGTCTGCTGCTGTTACAGAACGAAGGTCGTCTGCTGTACGCGGGCCACAACGAGTGGGTACACATCAACTGCGCGCTGTGGTCGTCTGAGGTGTTCGAGGATGAGGACGGAACCCTGCAGAACGTCGAGTCAGCTCTGAGTCGCGGAAAGTTCTGCGTGAGTTCTGTGTGTGTGGGGGTGTGTGTGTGTATGTGGTGTGTGGTGTGTGTGTGTGTGGTGTGTGTGTGTGTGTGTGTGTG
>NW_014579298.1:4857-6968 GCF_000485595.1 Priapulus caudatus
AGAGGGGAGGGGGCGAGGGTGAGATTCCAACCTGGTAGAGGGAGGGGTGTGATGCAGGAAGACGTGGGGTGGGGAGGATCTCAGTAGAATAGTTTGCACTATAATTACCGTATGTACTAACCAATGCATATAATCATGATAGGAGTGATCATAAAATACAAAGAGGAAAATACAGGATACAGGATACAGGATACAGGAGTACAGGAGTACAGGAGTACAGGAGTTAAAAACAATGCTGTCATCTTATTATTGATGAGCATATAACTGTTAATTGTAAGGTTAAAATTTTAAGGGTGTTTGATATTAAAAAGCGTTCGCTTAAATTGCTATCATGCTCTTCTTTCACAACCTCGTAAATTTTTGCACACATCCGATGCATCGGAGCGCCTTGCAAGCCGCCATGTGTGTGTGTGGCGGGTGTGTTAAGTGTGGGAGTATCATACCGGGGGTGTGGCTTGTAACGAGAGCTCCAGCCGTCGGTGAGAGTACGCCCCGCCCTGCTGCTGCTGCTGCTGCCTCATCCTCCGCTCCAGCTGTCGTCACGCACTGAAGCCACGATATTATTATTATTAGTAAATTTATTATATTATAATTATTATATTGTAGGAGGAGCCGGAGCATCTGACCATCGTCCACGATGAGAATCACCCGGACTACCGGCCGTTGTCCTCCAGCGAACTCGAGCGCCTCTACGGAAAACTCGTCGAAACCTGCAAGCACTCGACCTCTGGTGGCAGCGACGAGAACTCGTCCCTGGACGACGAACCGGAGGAGGACGATGGTCGCCGTGACGACGGTTGCCGTGACGATGAGACGGAGCTTGCGCAGCTCACGTTTGGGGTTCCGTCGAGGCCAGAAAGTTCGGACGCTCTCGTGTTTGAACGCCCCCGAGTGGGCTGCTCGCCGACTGCGGAGTTAGAGGAGGAAGCGCCATCTAGTGTTGTGTCGCGCGGCGAAATGTCCCCGAAGGCACTGCCCAATGGCGCCGCTGCACCCATGCTGCCACCTGTTGCTGGCGTTGATGAACAAACGAACGTCACTGGCCGCTGCAACGGCACGAGCGACGCGGAGGAGGACGGCAGGGGGCAGCACCCATCGAGTGGACTCGGGAAGAAGCAGCTGCTGCTGCCCCCTGGCGGCGCGCTGGTGAAGACACTCGTCTTCGACGGGAGCCGGCTGCGCGCGGACACCGAGCAGGTGGCGCCATCTGTGCCGATGCCGGCCGACGTCGCGGGCGTGCCGCGCGGCACTCGGATGCGTCTGGCTTGCGTCGACAAGCGAACAGCCATGCAGCTGCCTGGCACGGCGCTCCAATACGTGATGACGGTGGTCGTCAACGAACGCTCGATACCCGTGTACTCGAAACCCCGCGACCCTCCCACGACCCCTGCGGTGGCACCCCCTCCACCGTCCGCGCTCGCCGGGGATACAGCGGGGGCGCCACCGGTCAGGCTCGGACGCGAGCGCAGCGTGAGGTTCGCGCAGGAGGAATCGAGTGCGGCAGAGGTGGCGCCTCCTAGTGGGGCGGCGGCGGTGACGGGCCGGGGGCCGCATCGACAACGCAAGCAGAACCTGCAGGTGAGTGGATCCCCCCCCGTGTGCGTGCGTGTGTGTGTGCGTGCGTTTGTGCGTTTGTGTGTACGTGTGCACCATGGAGTTGCCATCCGCGATAATGTATCACTGCACTGTAATAATGCTATCTAATATTGCCTTGTAATTAACATACACGTACATATATATATATATACATATATACATGTACGTACACATGCCACAGCTACTGCTACTACTACAAGCCACACATACATGTATGTCAACATACACGTACATATATATATATACATATATACATGTACGTACACATGCCACAGCTACTGCTACTACTACAAGCCACACATACATGTATGTCAACATACACGTACATATATATATATATACATATATACATGTACGTACACATGCTACAGCTACTGCTACTACTACAAGCCACACACGTACACACATACATATGTCAACACACACGCACACACACGCACACACACATACATACACATGTCACAGGTTGATGTTTTCGTTAATTACCTCCGCCAAGGGGTTGGCAGGAGGCTATG
>NW_014579298.1:8200-9456 GCF_000485595.1 Priapulus caudatus
CGGGGGAGGGGAGGAGAAGGGAGGAGGCTGTGTGGATCGAGGATGCGTGGCAGCGCGTGATAGAGAGCGTGCAGTGGGCTGTGGGAGGAGGGACTGGTGTGGACTGGGGGAGGTGCAGGAGGGTGGGAGGTTGGTGTGGGTTGGGGGAGGGGGATGTGAAAGGAAGGGATAGGGTCGAAGGAGGGGGTTGGTTATTTCTGTCATTTGTGTGATATGTTGCCTGATGCACGTTCACTTGTCTCGCGCGCGCGCGTAGGTGTGAGTGGACTGAGCATGCTCGGGGTGGCAGACGACTCGGTGAGGTATCTACTGGAGCAGATGCCGGGAGCCGAGAAGTGCCTTCACTACCGCTTCCGCTACCACCAGTACCACGCCTCGCTCCAGCATGGGGTGAGTGATGATCGCGATTCACATCTCATTAAAACATGAAGTAAGTGCAGATAATGCTAGTAACGACGATGCGACCTCATTGGTCCATTGTACGCTAGAGTGTGTAAGTGCGTCATCGCCAGTGCCACGCCTCTGCAGCGGGAGAGCTGAGGGGTCATTCCTCGTGCACACGTAGCTAATGAGTTCTTCGTCTATAGTTCCAGCCACAGAACGACTCAGGGTGTGCGCGTGCGGAGGCCTACAGGGGGCGCAGCAAGCACGACATGTTCAGCTGGTTGGCGTCGCGGCATCGCAAGCGGCCGAGGTTTGACGCGTCCGCCGTAGTAGAGGAGAACGAGCTGCAGCCGAAATCATCGAGGTAACCCACGCGAACGCATGCGCACACACGGCGCTTTATGTGTGCATCCGAGCAGGCACGCACTTATGTACGTATGCATGCATGTACGCACGCACGCACACACACTCATGTACGTATGCATGTACGCACGCACGCACGCACGCACACACACTCATGTACGTATGCATGTACGCACACACTCATGTACGTATGCATGTACGCACGCACGCACGCACGCACACACACTCATGTACGTATGCATGTACGCACACACTCATGTATGTATGCATGTACGCACGCACGCACGCACGCACACACACTCATGTACGTATGCATGTACGCACACACTCATGTATGTATGCATGTACGCACGCACGCACGCACGCACACACACTCATGTACGTATGCATGTACGCACACACTCATGTATGTATGCATGTACGCACGCACGCACGCACGCACACACACTCATGTACGTATGCATGTACGCACACACTCATGTATGTATGCATGTACGCACGCACGCACG
>NW_014579298.1:15506-19757 GCF_000485595.1 Priapulus caudatus
GGTGTGAGAGCGAGAGATAGGGATAGATAGATAGATAGAGAGAGAGAGAGAGAGAGAGAGAAAGAAAGAGAGAGAGAGAGAGAGAGAGAGAGAGAGAGAGAGTGCGCGCGAGTGGGCGAGAGAGAGGGGGAGAAAGAAAGATAGAGAAAGAGAGAGCAAGGGAGAGATAGATAGAGAGAGAGAGAGAGCGCGCGCGCGAGTGGGCGAGAGAGAGGGGGAGAAAGAGAGAACAATGGAGAGATAGAGAGAGAGAGAGAGAGAGAGAGAGAGAGAGAGCGCGCGCGCGAGTGGGCGAGAGGGCGAGAGAGAGGGGGGAGAAAGATAGATAGAGAAAGAGAGAGCGATGGAGAGATAGAGAGAGCGCGCGCGAGAGAAGAGAGAGACAGCATGTAACCATAGCTCCACCACCGCCTCAGCACGGCCGCGGTACACGAGCTATCGTGTTCTCAAGCGATTGTAACCATTTCATGTCGCGCTGAAAATAATGAAGTATTGATCAAATTACATGCTGTGTAGCGGTGGTGCGGTCGCTGCTCGTGCTCACAATGTCCTGTATAATGGCACTGAGAGATGTGACACCGGTGATACCGGGTGACACGACGCGACGCGACACACGCCATCCAGCGCTGGCTGAAGTTAACTTAAGTGAACTTAAGCTGTGTTGTGGTGACTGCCTGCGTCGCGCGCATGCCCGTGACGCAGGCCCGTGATCGCGTGTTGTTGACAAATTGCGAGATTCTATAAATTTGTGCGTGTTGGGTGAGGTTTAGGGGGGTGTTATTGGCGGTGCGCGCGTGTATATTGGGTTTCGCTGAATTAGCAGAAAAACAGAGAGAGAGAGCGAGATAGAGAGGAAATAAATAGAATCCGTTTCCCACCCGCCCTCCATATCTTCTTTCTTCCACTTTCGCACTTATTCTGTCCCTCAATCGATTTCCACACCCCCTGCCTAATCCTTTCTCTCTCTCCCTCTCTCTTCCTCCCCCTCTCTGTCTCTCTTCTTCCCTCTCTCTCTCTCTCTCTCTCTCTTCCTCCCCCTCTCTCCCTTCCCCTCTCTCTCCCTCCCCCTCTCTCACTCAAATTTTTTTGCTTCGTTAGAATGCGAGCAGTGTACGAGCGCACGGGCTGATGTTTTTACAACATTGTATTTGCGATTTTAATAAAAAATAAATAAAGTGTAAAACGTGATTAATTGATTACCAATGTTATTGCTTCGTTTAATTACTTCGAATCGTTCGATTACAGTAACAACTGAAAAACACTAGTGAAAAACTTACATACGAAAAACGTCCTGCAGGCACGTGCGAATCGACAAATACCGTATAAGGAGAAAAGGCAACCGAGAGTATAATAAATATGTGTTGCAGTGTAGTACATGCCGTTCGTCGTACGTAATACCTGTCCGAGAGTCACAGAAATGATATACATGTACAATTCCTGCGTTGAATTCACTTTAAGCCCGGCGCACACGTGATTAATTTTACTCAAGTAAAATGACTCATTTTATTCACGCGTAATATTTTCAGCGTCCGCCGCAAACGAGAGTAAAATTACTCAAGGTATGATCACGTGACTGTAGAAAATGGCGGATAGCGATAGTTCGTCTGCACCCGAAGATGAAGACATTTAATTGTTTCTTTTACTGTGGCGCCGACATAGTCGCAGAATTAGGGCCTCTAAGAGGGCGAGATGGGCCAGACGGTGGGTTTTAAGGCGACAGCGGCATGGTGTGTGTTCCAATCTTCTCCGGGAATTGGACACTGAAGACTAGTTAGCTAGCTGGACAGGGACGATTTTCAAGACATCTTGCGCATAATAACTCCCTTTATCACTCGCCAAGATACGGTAATGCGGGATTACGTCAAAGGCTGTCTGTCACGTTGACATTTTTAGCAACAGGTACCGTATTATTACATGTATATTGTAGGCCTATGTATTTACAGTCATTACAATATTATTAGTCACACATACATTACAATGTATTAGTCCTTAGTCTTAACAAACCGATCGCCGGTGGTTATAAACTTGGGCGATTCGCGGTTCTAGTACCTAGAAATATCGGGCTATTTATTCGATTATATCAACAGATATGGAACAAAACTTATATATTGGGTTAGAAGGATGATAGTACTATTAGTAGCTCTTAAAGTTAGGTATAAATATGTTCGATTTGTTCTGATATGTTGATCAAAATAATCATAACAAACCGGAACGAGTATACTCGGGATTCCCGCTGAGCGTGTTAATCGAGACTAGGCTACAGTCGAGGCTAAGCGAGTGTTATGAATATAGGCCCTATATATATATAGTTCGTTCTCACTGGAGAAAATCAATCGCGATACATGTACGTGCAAAGAACTGTAATGAAATTGTGCTGTAAACTCCGAAGAGGGTCCAAATGGGATTTATTGTAATCCCATCTCAGATAATCCAAAATATTCACATGTATAAAATCATGTAATAATAATAATTATTATTATTGACATATTTCTTTATTTAATATAACCAGAAACAAATGAAACGTACAACCATAAATATCATATAACACGCTGTTATATTATATCTATGCGTACAACTAATTATGGGAGTGTCTCAAAATGTCAACAGTTTTCCTCAAACGAATGAATACAAATTCAAATTCAAATTCAAATTCAAATAAGTGTTATTGCTCAAATATCTTACAGATACATTGGCAAAATAATTATAACAATAAATATACACGTACTACGATAATGCATAAATGACTAGATGAATAGCAATAATACTATAGTGATAACACATTGAATGTTAGATTATCATCTTGCTATATAAGCTGAAATACGTCGTCCCTAGTAACACACATCTCTCCTCTCTCCTCTTCCGCAGGCGAGCAACGAGCATGGGACTGCCGATGGCGATGCGTTTCCGGCACCTGCGTGCGGCGGCGCGCGACGCGGTGGGAGTCTATCGCTCGCGCATCCACGGACGCGGCCTGTTCTGCAAGCGGGACATCGACGCTGGGGAGATGGTGGTCGAGTACGCTGGACAGGTGGTGCGATCGTCCCTCACCGACAAACGCGAGAAGTACTACGAGGGAAAGGTAGGTGGTGAGGGTGAAGGGAGGGGTGAGAGGGAAAGAGAGGGTGAGGGAGGGAGAGAGGGAGAGAGAGAAAGAGATGTCTGTATGTATGATATGTGTCTGTGTGTATATATGTGTGTGTGTGTATGATGTGTATATATATGTATATATATGGTGTGTGTATATATGTGTGTGTGTGTATGATGTGTATATATATATGTATATATATGGTGTGTATATATATATGTATATATATATGGTGTGTATGTATATATAGATATGTATACATGTATATGTATGATGTGCGTCGCTGCAGGGTATCGGCTGCTACATGTTCCGCATTGATCAACATCTAGTCGTCGATGCGACACTCATGGGCAACGCCGCACGCTTTATCAACCACTCCTGCGAGGTAGGTGTCACATGCATTGTTTTTCGTCGCCACGCATAACGATGCTCTCTTGTTTTGTTGTCGCCGCGCATGACGATGCTGTCTTGTTTTTCGCCGCTGTGCGTAGCGATGCTTTCTAGTTTTTTCGTCGCCGCACATAACAATGCTCTCGTTTTTCGTCGCCACTCATAACAATGCTCTCTTGTTTTTCATCGCTGCGCGTAATGATGCTCTCGTTTTTCGTCGCCGCACATAACAATGCTCTCTTGTTTTTCTTCGCCGAGCGCAGCCGAACTGCTACTCGAAGATCATTGTGACGAACGACTTGAAGCACATTGTGATCTTTGCAACGCATGCGATCCAGCGAGGCGCGGAACTAACGTACGACTACAAGTTCCCCTACGAGGAGGAGAAGATTCCGTGTACGTGCAGCTCGAAGAAGTGCCGCAAGTACCTCAACTGATGCAGCAGGATGAGGAGGAGGAGGAGGAGGAGCAGCAGCAGCAGCAGCAGCAGTAGTAGCAACAGCAGTAGTAGCAACAGCAGCAATCTGGCAATAGGAAGAGGAGGAAGAGAAGGAGGAGGAGCAGCAGCAGCAGCAACAATGACAATATTAGGAGTAACAACAACAATAACAACAGCAGCAGCAGCAGCAGCAGCAGCAGTAGCAGCAGCAGCAACAGCACGAACAACAACAACAGCAGCAGCAGCAGCAGCAGTAACAGCAGCAGCAGCAGCAACAGCACGAACAACAACAACAGCAGCAGCAGCAGCAGCAGCAGCAGTAACAGCAGCAGCAACA
>NW_014579298.1:26376-28313 GCF_000485595.1 Priapulus caudatus
TGTCTATGCATGCGCGTGCATGCGTGCGTGTATATGTGTGAGTACGTGCGTGTGTATGCGTGCGTGTATATGTGTGAGTACGTGCGTCTGTATGCGTGCGTGTATATGTGTGAGTACGTGCGTGTGTATGCGTGCGTGTATATGTGTCAGTACGTGTGTGTGTATGCGTGCGTGTATATGTGTCAGTACGTGTGTGTGTATGCGTGCGTGTATATGTGTCAGTACGTGTGTGTGTATGCGTGCGTGTCTGTACGTACGCTTACACACGGAGATAGATAAAGAGACCATCGATCGCTCGAAGCGCCATCTATTAATTAACGCCGCACTTACGCCCGTCCGTCGGCACCTGGGCGGCTGCCACACGACCGGAACTTCCGGCGTCTATCGCAGCCATGATTAGCGAGTAGCATTAGCACTGAATGCCGGACGCAGCAGCAGCGGGGGAACAACTGACACATATAGGTACTAATTACTTATTCCATGTCACCGATACACCTCTTTAACTATATGTCGTACGCAGGTCAGCGAAGCGACGTGAAGGTGAAGGCGTCGGCGCACGTGTGACGCAATGATGTAATGACGCACATAATGACGTGTTATTATTTGTCGTGTTGTCGGTGGGAACGTGTTCGCTGGAGTTTGTGTGGTGGCCATCGACTTACGGATCTCTCTCTCTGTCCATCTCCCGAGCATTGTATGGTCACCTCTTTCTCCACGGTTCCCCGTTATTCGTGCCTTCCCCTCCTGTTACCGATTCTATGCGGCTCTTCTTCCCCTCCTCCTCTTTTACCCTTCCTCCTCCCACTTTCCCCCTCTTCCTCTATTCCTCATCTTCCTCCCCATTCTCCCCTTCCCCACCGCCTCCTGTTGTATATACCTGTCATTGTAATCATCGCTGTCATTCTTTTCGCTTTCTTCCTCTATCTTTCCCCTCCAACAACCCCTCCTTACCTTCCCCTCATTCTCCCTTCCATAGCCTCCAGCTCCTCCTCATTTCCTCCCCTCCTCCTTCCCATCATCGCCCCTCCCCTCCTCCTTCCCATCATCGCCCCTCCCCTCCTCCTTCCCATCATCGCCCCTCCCCTCCTCCTTCCCATCGTCGCCCCTCTTCGTCCCTTTACTGCGCCTACGTGTTGCATGCTGTTAATATTTAATTTTCAATCGCAGTTGTGCTTGTTCCTTCTCGTCGCCTAATCAGATCAAAACCTCGTCTCTTTTTGTGAGTTTTGTTCGCGAGCGCGCGTTAATGTTCGTGTTTTTCTCTCTCCGAATTTTTGAAATCCGAGCGAGCGAACGCGCCCGTCGGCTCCGGATTGTGTCGTGAAGGTGACTTTGCGCCGACGCTGCGTGTTTTCCTCGAACGAATTCGAATTTTTCGTCGTCGTCGTCAGCCTGGATGTGCTTAATAGAATTCCCGTTGGCAACAAATCAGCTCCAGTGCGAAAAGTGGATAATGTTCGAATATAAACGCCTTTTGAAATGGAATCGCAACTAACTCCTCTCAGTACAGAATCTCTTAGCGAATCCAGGCTAGATCATTCATACGTGGTCTCGTTGTAAAATTAAGCTTTAGTGATAGTTTGTTATGATATATATATATATAGCCATTCATATCAGAACCTTCGGACAAAAACGCGCTTACACTCACACCACAGTTTACACTAATATACTAGCGTCCGTTGTCGTGTAGTTTTGTTAACGAGATTTGCTAACTAAACTCTGCTAAATACGTACCATCAGATATATATACACATCAGTAAAAATAGATGCGTGTGCCTATATATTACTTCAAATTTCAAACGTAGCATAATGCCCGTGTAGAGCGTAGTCTTCCTCGATCGTCACTTGGATTAGAACGCGATCAGAATAAACCTCACCACTACGCCCCCCGGGCAGAGCTCCCCCCAATAAACCTCACCACTACGCCCCCCGGGCAG
>NW_014579298.1:29299-30493 GCF_000485595.1 Priapulus caudatus
CACTACGCCCCCCGGGCAGAGCTCCCCCCAATAAACCTCACCACTACGCCCCCCGGGCAGAGCTCCCCCCAATAAACCTCACCACTACGCCCCCGGGCAGAGCTTCCCCCAATAAACCTCACCACTACGCCCCCGGGCAGAGCTCCCCCCAATAAACCTCACCACTACGCCCCCCGGGCAGAGCTCCCCCCAATAAACGAGTCGCATGGCGACGGCTCTCCCTACAAACCCACCGCGCGTGTTCAAAAACAAATCTCGCAAGAACGGAGCCTCTAATTAGCGACCGGTGGCACTAGAAACAAAAGCGATGGGCTCTGGCCTTGATCTCCTGGTAATATCCATCCGGCTGCTGCTACCGTTGTCGGCGGCCAGTTTATTGCGCGTCGAGCGGAAGCACGTACCGCTTGTTGTAACCAATCATCACCCGCGCACACAGCAGACGATAGAGGCTGGCGACGGTAGCGCCATCGTGCGGACGGGTCGCGAAGCTACTGCATGGTTTATAAGACAAGATAGTGATAGAAGGTGGAATTCAATTAGGTGAAATATCCGGTAATAAGGAGCGGTGTGTGTGACTGGCACGGGCATGCTGCGAGATAGATGGATGGTGGGTGGTGTGGTGGGATATAAGTGCAGCACGGATATGAAGTCAAACTTCCGTCCACGATGGTTTATCGTCGTGAGTAAGGGCTGTCAGAAAACACCGACAACAACATAGACAACATCGGTAACGATGATTGTAATAACAACGACAACGGCTACAAACAACATCAATCCCATGACCATCACCACCGCCACCGCCACCACCACCGCCACCACACCACATACACACATATTGACTCGTGTGCACGCGCAAGCACACGGGCACGCACGCACGTATACACGCGCCGCATTAGTACACGTTTTTCCCCGCGCACAGCGGTGACACCAGTGTTGACGATGGCGCTTCGATAACGTGACGTTGGCGTTATTGCGTATATAGCGAGGACTGTCAGTGGGAGAATGAGATTGCCACTACCGCTCGTCTTTCCCGCCAGCATAGCAATATTGCCCGCCATTCACATCGCATTCATATTATTAGTATTGCGTTATTACCTTGCGGCTTTTTTTCACATACACTCCCACGCAAACACACACACACGCACACACACACACACACACACACACACACACACACACACACACACACACACA
>NW_014579298.1:31997-34257 GCF_000485595.1 Priapulus caudatus
TATATATATATATATATAATATACTTTATGTTTTATTGCATTATTGCTCCGTCATTGTTTATCCTGCTCTAGCAGAACTTTGACTCTCGCCTGCTCGTTGACGCGCTATCTCCCGGCATGCTGTTCGCTCACGCAGCCACCCACGTGCTAGCAGACGAACGCCTCGTCGCCGTCGGCGTGTTCACCGACTACTCGGCCGACGGCCGCCTGTTCGCTCGCGAGATCTCGCGAGCCAGCGGCGGCGCCACCGTCGCGCACCACAGGATCGAGCGCGGTGCGCCGCTGCACGAGTGGCGCCACCTGTTGCCGATGGCGTCGATGCGAGTCAACGTGATGATTGTGTACGCGTGCGGCAGCGCTGGCGCCCTCCGGCGGCTCAACCTGAGAAGCATCTCGAACGCCTATTGGCTGATCATCGACGCTGACGTCATCAGAGGTCACGTGCGACGTCACGAGGTCAGCAGAGGTCAAGCAGCGAGCAGCAGCGGTCAGAATGCCTTCATGCTGCGCGATGTTGGTCTACCCGATCGCCGCCAGGTGGCGGCACGCGTCATGGCGACGCTCAACGCTGTGTTTGCCGACATAGCCAAAGAGCGCACCCTGGCGGGCATAGATATATCTACGCGGCGCCGCCTGGCGAGCAGTGCGTCCGTCGTTGATGAGTGTACTGAGGACGGCGGTAATCGCACACGCGGCGACGGCGGCACAACAGGCACGAACCTTGCCACCAGGTTGCGCCACGCTCTCGCGCAGACGTACGCTCGCGCCGACCCGCTAGATGTCGCCACAGTCCTGCAGCCGTTCTACGACGCTGACCCGTTCACCCGTGGCGCCCCCTACCTGAGTATCGACGCGCTGCAGTGGCGCCACCGCCGCGGCTACCGTCTGCTGCGCGTCGCCACGGCGATCGCAGCGCCGTTTCTCTATACAGCGCCACCTGGTGACGACGACGAGTGTTTGGGCGACGGCGTCGCCTGCCTGCTGATCGCGAGCAAGGATCCTCTCGAGATCTCGCGAGCGTTCGCGACGCAGCACGTTGGGCTCGCCGACCCCGCTCTGTTCTCGCGCACTTGCTGCTACGGCTTCTGTGTCGTCCTCCTAAAGAAACTCTCCGACGAACTTCACTTCACCTTTGACCTCTACTTGACCCCGGACGGATTCGGCGAGCAGACCGCTGGCGCCACCGAGTGGTCGGGTATGGTCGCCGACGTCGCGTCGGGCGCCGCCGACATGGCGATCACCGCGTTTAGTATCACTCGTCGTCGCCAGGAGGCGATCGAGTTCTCCGTGCCGTTCTACTACAGCGGATACTCGTTCGTCGGCGCGCTCGTCGGCCCTGACGACAGCGGCGTCGACCTGCTCACTTTCCTGCGTCCGCTGCCGCTAGGGGCGTGGGCGGCCGTGCTCATATGCGTCAACGTCGTCGCCGTCTTCCTGACGCTGTCCGACGCAGCGTGCGTCAGCGTCAGCAGCGGCCGCTGCGTCATGCGACCGACGCAATGGCTGACGACGTCCTGGTCGCTGCTCTGCAACAAGCAGCATCCGTTCGCAGCGCCGCGTGGCGGCAGCGCGCGCGTCGTCGGCTGCGTGTGGGCGTTGGCGACGACAGTCATCCTCGCCGAGTACACAGCCCGCTACACGGCGCTGTACACGCAGCCGACGCCGCCGAAGTTCGAGAGTATCCACGATCCCAGGGTAAGCTAGCTGTGGCATATACGCTACCCTGATGTGCAGCAGTATAGCATTACATTTTTGTGTTAGCAATGTGAAAGCTTTCTAACACGTTTTTTTTATCTATCAACAGAATTTTTCCTATGAAACTGATTTTTACGAGAGATATTTTATTAGGTAAGCTAATGTATTTCTATATGTAATAGCAGGTCTATGGTATCAATGATGCAATAGTGTTTCCCCCCCCCCCCCCCCTCTCTCTCTCTCTCTCTCTCGTCTCCTCTCTCTCTCTCGTCTCTCTCTCTCTCTTCTCGTCTCATCTCTCTCTCATCTCTCCTCTTCTCTGCTTTTCTCTCTCTTCTTCTCGTCTGCTCTCTCTCTCGTCTCTCTCTCTCTCTCTCTCGTCTGCTCTCTCTCTCTCTCTCTCTCTTCTCTTCTATCTCTCTCTCCTTCTCTCCCCCCCTTCTCTCTCTCTCCTCCTCCTCCTCTCTCGTCTCCTTTGCTCTTTCTCTCTCTCTCTCTCTCTCTTCTCCTCTCCTCTCTCTCTCTCTCTCTCTCTCTCTCGCTCTCTCTATCTCTCTCTCTCTCT
>NW_014579298.1:34417-37250 GCF_000485595.1 Priapulus caudatus
TTTCTCTCTCTCTCTCTCTCTCTCTCTCTTTGCTTTTCTCTCTCCTCTCTCTCTTCTCCTCTCTTCCCGCTCTTCTCTATCTCTCTCTGCTCGCTCTCTCTCTCTCCTCATCCCTCTCTCTCTACTTCTCACTCTCTCTTCTTCTCTCTCTCTCTCTCTCTTCTTCTCCTCGCTTTCTTTTCTCTCTCTCTCGTTCTCTTTCTCTCTCTCTCTCTCTCCCGCTCTCTCTCTCTTCTCTCTCCTCTCTCCCTCTCTCTCTCTCTCGCTCTCTCTCTCTCTCTCTTTCTCTCTCTCTCTCTCTCTCTCGCTCTCTCTCATCTCTCTCTTTCTCTACTGCTTCGCATCTCTCTCTCTCGCGCATGCGGACAATACGGCGGGTATTTACATTCGACAAGCGATTAGCAAAAACAGCAGAACCGATGGAATGCCTTGAGGCATCGGCACCGCTTCACCAGAATCGTTGTCGATTTTTTCTAGATTTTTAGCCATTTATGCCGCTAAATAAATGCGGCGAACGAAGGCGGGGCGCCAATTCTAGAACTATGCATAATATCCAACCGTCGGCTCCACTCCGTTCAAACCAGAATTTTCGTCGCGCAACCACATCTCATTTACGCCATTGGTTCGGCTTCCAACGGCGGCGGGGGGGGGGGGAGATGCTTGTGGCGGACAGGACGCGTGGTATCGGTAGACAGGCGAGGAGCGGGCAGCGGGCCAGGCAGATTAATCAAATACATGACGTCATCAGCGCTATTCACCCTATCCTTCCTTCATGCGTTGCTATCTCTCTCTCGATATCTCTTCTCTCGTCTCTCGCCTTCATATATATATATATATACATGTACGTGTACATGTATAGTACCCGTAACACGTATACATGCCATATTTACGCGTGTAGTTATTTATAGTAACAAGGATGCGGGGATGTTTTCCTCTGCTGCAGGACCAGGTGAACGCGCTGTTAATGCGCTACATGGAGAGTGACCTCATCTACGGCGAGCAGCACAGCTCAGCTGGTTCGGCCACCCCGTCGACGGGCCGACGCGCATACGACTCAACTACGAGCGCCTCAGCGAGCGCAACCTGGCGGGACTATTCGTCGTGCTCGGCGCCGGTGTCGCCACCTCGGGGATTCTTCTGCTGCTAGAGTGCGCCATCGTCCCGTGGATACGGCGCCAACCGCAACGAGGCAGCCGCGCGTGGGCGTCGAGCGTTCCGATCGTCTCAGGTAGAGTTCCCGTATGTAAACCTATTCTCCCGTATGTAACATCTCTTTCCGCTGCGGTCACTCCACGTGACTCCTCGCAACTGATGCGCGCGACACCTGGCGACGGGAGGCAACGGGGACGTTTGGTGCGCATGCGCGTGATGGCGCTGCAGTAGTTTCGGCTGCGCGTGCGATCACGTGAGTGAAATCTGACGCCGTAGTGGAAGAATGGCGTAAAGGCAATTATTGCTGAAGCCACGCTGATTCCGCCTGTATCCCCCCCCTCCCCCCATCCTAGATGATTGCTCATTACGCAATGCTGACTGATTACGTCAGATTTAATTACGTGATGTGTGTATGCATGATTTGCAGCTCGTCTGGTCTCCTCCCACGCACGCACGCACGCACGCTATGCACGCACGCGATGTATTGCACGCACGCACGCACGATGTATGATGCAGAACACGCCACACATGCACGTACGTTCGAACGTGCACACTCACGGGCGCACGCGCCAATACAACTCACAGCCGCGCACACCCGCACACACACACACAACCACCCGCATCACACACACACACACACACACATACGTACACACGCACGTACACACGTACACATGCCTATCTGCTGTGGCATTTAATTCTAACGACAATCTAAGCGGCCCTTCATCTGACAACAGTGTCACCGCCATGAGTGACAGTCTCTCATGCTGCAGCAAAAAACGCGCATAAATTGATTTCATGAAGGCCGGATTATTAGCGGCATACTGTAGCGCGTGCACGCGCCCTTCTTTCACATATATGCGTTTAAGGCATACGAATTAATCGGCGGAAAACAACCTTGGACAAAATATACGGCCATGATGAAGGGTTGTGGTCGCCTATCACGTCCGTGCATTGTGTTATGCGATTGCCTATTGCGTCCGCGCATTCTATTAGATAAATTAGAGATTAGACGGATGTACTGACCGACGGACAAACAGAAGACATATAAAGAGGTAGAGAAACATAGCAAAGCAGGGAGAAGAGAGAAGGAGAGAGAGAAGGGGAGCGAAAGAAAGAGATAGAAGGAGAGAGAAAAACAGAGAGAATGGGAGAGAGCGAGAAGGAGAGAGAAGGAAAGAAAGAGAGCGAGAGAGAGAGACTTCAACCACGCGTCTGCCATTTCATGACGCATCAACCCAACTAAACCGTACTGCGTACCGAGTAGGTTGAGTCCGTGACCGAAAAGAGAAATGCGCATGCGCGTTAAGTTCACGTGACCGCATCGCCCGCTCGATGATATCACGTGACCGGTCGATGATATCACGTGACTGCCGGTGCTCGCGAGCTCCTGAGAGAGGGAGATATGAATGCAGATATGTAAGCAGCGATGATTCGAACGCGAATATCCGCTTTGGTTTATATCCCGCGATGCGATTATGCTCTTCATGCTCACTCATGCGATTACTCACGAATCTATATTTTTTGCGGCATTTTTGCTCTGAGAGCTGATTATGATGTTAGCGTGGAGCGATCGCGCTGCCACCTATATTTGCTCTTGCTATATGCTCTGTGTGCTCTTGCTATATGCTCTATGTGCTCTTGCTATATGCTCTATGTGCTCTTGCTATATGCTCTATGT
>NW_014579299.1:0-7418 GCF_000485595.1 Priapulus caudatus
ACACACACACACACACACACACACACACACACACACACACACACACACACACACAGTTCAGTTCGTACTGCACGCCTAAAACGGTGCTCGCGCATGCGCTATATCTCCCAAGAAGAGTATTATTTTGCAAAAATTATGCATTTAAAATTTTGGCCAAGATATTCTGGCATAGATTTATTTAATAAAATTCTATCAGTAGACCGCTCTTAAGGAATAGGAGGAAGCCATTGAATGTTACGTGCCCGCTGCATATACCGGTCAGTACACAATCTTGCTACNGTAAGTACTGTAGTAGAGAGCTAGTAAGTACTGTAGTAGAGAGCTAGTAAGTACTGTAGTAGAGAGCTAGTAAGTACTGTAGTAGAGAGCTAGTAAGTACTGTAGTAGAGGGTTAACAGTAGCGTGGTTTTGCAGAGCGTGGGTTGTGGCGAAGGAGGAGTCGGTGATTTAATGGTTTGCTCTCGCCGCAATCACAGGCTGAGGAGCTTCATATGTGTGTTTAACACGTTATGCCGATTAGCTCCTGTTTCGACACCTGCCTGTAGACAGACCTCGTCACCTCACCAGAGGAGTTATATTTTGTAATGAATATGCATTTAATATAGTTAGAGGGTATCTCAGCATAGATTTATGTAATACATTCTTATCAGTAGACCTGTGTTTATAATTAGGAAAGCACCCTAGCCTTTAGGGAGCAAAACTGATAATTCATTTTCTCGCGTTCTTACCCTTGTCTCCCTTGTCCCGCGCCCAGCCTGTACCTTCTTCTACCGCCCCTTAATTATCTTCCCTGCCGCCTTTCATCAGTCTCCCACCCTTCTCTCCAACTCAGCACGCTATATTATGCAGTTTTCTTTAGTCCGTACTGCACGCCAGAAATCGTGATCGCGCATGCGCAATATCTCCCGAGAAGAAGAATATTTTGCAAAAATTATGAATTTAAAATAGCGAGGAGGTATTCTAGCATAGATAAAATTCTATCAGTAGACCTCTCTTAAGAAATTGGAAAAAGATCTTGTCAGCAAAGTTCCCGCTGCATATACAAGTCAGTACACAATCTGGCTACGGTATTGTGTTAACGCATGCGCAATATCTCACCAGATAAGTTATATTTTGTAATAAATAAGCATTTAATATGGTTAGGGGGTGTCTCAGCATTGATTTATGTATTACATTTTTATCAGTCGACCTGTGTCTATAATTGGGAGAGCGCCCTAGCCTGTAGGGAGCAAAACTCCTACTCTGGCTACCGTAGTGTGTTAGCGCATGCGCAATATATCACCAGAGGAGTTTTAGTTTGTGATGAATATGCATTTAATATGGTTAGGGGTATCTCAGCAGAGATTTATGTAATAAATTTTTATCAGTAGACCTGTGTTTATAATGAGGAGAGCGCCCTAGCCTGTAGGGAGCAACACTCCTACTTCATCCCATGCCGTCATTCTCCTTGTCTACCTTGTCCCTCGCCCAGCCTGTTCTTTCTTCTCCCACCCCTCAACTATCTTCCTTGCCGCATTTGCTCAGTCTCCCACCCTTCTCTCTAACTCAGCACGCTATATTATGCAGGTTTCTTTAGTCTGTACTACACGCCTGAAATGATGTTCGCGCATGCGCAATATCTCCCGAGAAGAAAAATATTTTGCAAAAATTATGCATTTAAAATAGAGAGGAGGTGTTCAAGCATAGATTTACATAATAAAATTCTATCAGTAGACCGCTCTTAAGAAGTAGGAAGAAGATCTTGTCCGCAAGGTTCCCGCTGCATATACAAGTCAGTACACAATCTGGCTACGGTATTGTGTTAACGCATGCGCAATATCTCACCAGAGGAGTTATATTTTGTAATGAATATGCATTTAATATGGCTAGGGCTTATCTCAGCATAGATTTATGTAATAAATTTTTATCAGTCGACCTGTGTTTATAATTGGGGGAGCGCCCTAGCCTGTAGGGAGCAAAACTCCTACTCTGGTAACCGTAGTGTGTTAGCGCATGCGCAATATCTCACTAGAGGAGTTATAGTTTGTGACGAATATGTATTTAATATGGTTAGGGGTATCTCAGCATAGATTTCTGTAATAAATTTTTATCAGTAGATCTGTGTTTATAATGAGGAGAGCGCCTTAGCCTGTAGGGAGCAAAACTCATATTTCATTCCCCTATCCTTCCCCTTGTCTACCTTGTCCCTCGCCCAGCCTGTTCCTTCAACTACCACCTCTCAACTATATTTTCTGCCGCTTTTCATCAGTCTCCCACCCTTCTCTACAACTTAACACTCTATATTATGCAGCTTTCTTTAGTCCGTACTGCACGCCTGAAATGGTGCTCGCGCATGCTCTATATCTCCCGAGAAGAAAAATATTTTGCAAAAATTATGCATTTAAAATAGAGAGGAGGTATTCTAGCATAGATTTTCATAATAAAATTCTATCAGTAGATCTCTCTTAAAAAAATAGAAAGACGATCTTGTCAACAAGGTTTCCGCTGCATATACAACTCAGTACACAATCTGGCTACGGTATCGTGTTAACGCATGCGCAATATTTCACCAGAGGAGTTATATTTTGTAATGAATGTGCATTTAATATGGTTAAGGGGTATTTCAGCATAAATTTATGTAATAAACTTTTATCGGTAAACCTGTGTTTATAATTAGGAGAGCGCCCTAGCCTGTAGAGCGCAAAACTCTTACTTTATCCCCTCCCGTCCTTCCCCTTGTCTCTCTTGTCCCTCGCCCAGCCTGCTTCTTCTTCTACCGCCCCTCAACTATCTTCCCTGCCGCCTTCCCTCAGTCTCCCACCCTTCTCTCCAACTCAACACTCTATATTATGCAGTTTTCTTTAGTCCGTACTGCACGCCTGAAATGGTGCTCGCGCATGCACTATATCTCCCGAAATGAAGAATATTTTGCGAAAATTATGCATTTCAAATAGAGACGAGATATTCTAGCATCGATTTATATAATAAAATTCTATCAGTAGTCGTCTCTTAAGAAATAGCAAAAAGTCCTTTCATATAAGCTACCCGCTGCATATTCCAGTCAGCTCACAATCTTGCTACGTTAGTGTGTTACCGCATGCGCAATATCTCATTAGAGGAGTTATATTTTGTGCCGTCGCCGTAGCCACACGTAAACGTTCGATCTACCAGAAGTTGACAGAATTTTAAGATTTTTGCGACATCACTTAAACTATTGGGAGATTTCACAGAGATGCCTCCTCTGCCATGATAAGGTCTACCGTCGCATTTCATATTCATGTTTAGCGCCGTATGATGTGACAGCACATACACCGACAGCAGCAGCAGCACAGCGATGCATCATTGTCAACGTGCAATCTGAAATCTTTAACGAAAAGATCTGGATTCCCGCAAAAACTTCAGTGCGGTAACGGAATTTGTTATACGCGCGCTGTCGGGTGAATCGTTTTACACGTTATTAACTCGAAGTCGGATTAGATCAGGAAAAAGCTTCGGGGTTGTTGTTTTTCTCCCGGAGCGGAGATTTGTATAGAAAAACACCTTCATCATGAAGCTAGTTTTCGATCGCTCTTCTATCATTGATAATTCTATGCTGAAGGTTGAAGGAGGGGAGGGGGTTATTTTTGGGTTATGATTTTATTCATGGTTACAGTTAGGGTCAGGGTCATTGTGAAGGGGAGACAATAGCAATATCAACAGAGGAGGAATAAAGAGAAGGAGTATGTAAAAGATAGTGAGAAAGAGAGAGAGAGATACATTTAGGCTACTCCATCCTGGAGGCAGAGAGCGCGGTCATGCGTCTAGCCGATTGGCCGCCAGCGATTGATCGCTCCAGCGCCAGACAGAAAAGTGCTTTTGTTGTTTTTGAGTAATTGGCGACAATAGCATAATGAGCGACGTCATGGAATCGACACACCCGCGCAACGAACAGCGACCGCCATTCTGTGTTAAGCTGTGTGTTATGTGGTAAAGTTTTATGTTATAGTTCCACGTTAACGTATGCGAATTACCGAGAATGGGAATGGCAAGTATGAAGGTTACATAAATAAAATATACACGAATTTAGATTTCAATAAAATAGTCAATAATTAAGCAGTAATTTATAATTAATGGTATTTTTGCAGTTTACTTACATATCGCGCTATCGTTTGATGGTACAAAAAACAACTAATTACTCTTCACGTGCAAATGTTAGTTGCAAAAGTTTTTTTGTGACGTGATACCTTTGGGGGGTGTGAAGCGTAATCATGAATTTTGTTAGATCGGCCAAATTGCAAATAAAAACAGAATATAATATTTTCCCCTCGCTTTAAAATGTTGTCAGCTACCCGCGAACGCTTTTATTACTAGAATTGCTGTGAGTTTAACGTGTTTCCTTTGAACGATGCCGGGCCAGACTAGGATGAGACTGGCTCTACTCGTTCTTTCCGAATTTCCGCCCATAATTTTGACGTAAGAAAAATGTACGCTATCTAACAGTTTCGAGTTCGTGATCAAAATGCCGATGTGCGTGCGTGCGTGCACGCGAGTTTGTATGTGTGTGTGTGTGTGTGTGTGTGTGTGTGTGTGTGTGTGTGTGTGTGTGTGTGTGTGTGTGTGTGTCAGTGAATGATGTGGTGATGAAAAGGGTTTAAGATGAGCCATTAGTTACGAATTCCGCCAAAAACTCATGGCAATGTATCACGCAGTATCGCAGTGCGAACATCGCTTAACCGCCATACATGAAGATAGACAGTTACGGCCGAGCTTGTAAGCCAAACTCACCGACCGTGCTGCGACGATAAATCGCCAGACAACACGAGAAGCGCGTATGGAGAGATGCATAGTAAGTACCTACTACACGCATCTGCTGCTGGGTAGACTCTACTACTGGGTGCCAAACAGCGCCATCTAGCAATAGCCGGAAAAACTAAATATACGGTGATCCATTAGCGCCGAATACTCACGTCATAGCAGAGATAAACTACTTACTATCTATTTACGTGATAAGCTGCTATGATCCTGTACACACGGGGTGGGATTCTCAACACCGATAGTACGCCAGAGCTAACGTGACAGCAAATTCCGTCTCTAACCGTACGTACACGGGGCCTCACGGACGACTCAACCTGCATTACCAGCGGCTTCTACGCAGACAAAACATGTCAATTACCGATGGCCGCCACGTGGGAACGCAGACGGAAGGCGGGAATTTCCGGAGGGCAAAACAACTTCGCGAATCGCTAATCACCGAATACGCGTAAATTCTGACGTACGCGCGCATACGTTATTTGTGTAAATTTGTCTAGCTGTATAAACATCTACATGTGATATGGCAGCAGCAGCAGCAGCAGCAGCAGCAGCAGTAGCAACAGTAACAGCAGCAGCAGCAACAGCAGCAGTAGTAGTAGTAGCTGCAGCAGCAGCAGCAGTAGTAATGGCAGCAGCAGCAGCAGCAACAACAGCAGTAGTAGTAGCAGCAGCAGCAGCAGCAGCAGCAACAACAGCAGCAGCAGTAGCACTAGTAGTAGTTGCAGCAGCAACAGCAGTAGTAGTAGTGGTAGTAGTAGTAGTAGTAGTAGTAGTAGTAGTAGTAGCAGCAGCAGCAGTAGCAGCAGTAGCAGCAGCAGCAGCAGCATTATCTTACTCCTGGTAGTAGTAGTAGTAGTAGTAGTAGTAGTAGTAGCAGCAGCAGCAGTAGCAGCAGTAGCAGCAGCAGCAGTAGTAGTAGTAGTAGCAGCAGCAGCAGCAGCAGAAGCACGCTATATTATGCAGGTTTCTTTAGTCCGTACTGCACGCCTGAAATGATGTTCGCGCATGCGCAATATCTCCCGAGAAGAAAAATATTTTGCAAAAATTATGCATTTAAAATAGAGAGGAGGTATTCAAGCATAGATTTACATAATAAAATTCTATCAGTAGACCGCTCTTAAAAAAAATAGGAAGACGATCTTGTCAACAAGGTTTCCGCTGCATATACAAGTCAGTACACAATCTGGCTACGGTATCGTGTTAACGCATGCGCAATATTTCACCAGAGGAGTTATATTTTGTAATGAATAAGCATTTAATATGGTTAGGGGGTATCTCAGCATAGATTTATGTAATAAATTGTTATCAGTCGACCTGTGTTTATAATTGGGGGAGCGCCCTAGCCTGTAGGGAGCAAAAATCATACTCTGGTAACCGTAGTGTGTTACCACATGCGCCATATCTTACCAAAAAAGTTATATTTTCTGATGAATATGCATTTAATATGGTTAGGGGGTATCTCAGCAGAGATTTATGTAATAAATTTTTATCAGTAGACCTGTGTTTATAATGAGGAGAGCGCCCTAGCCTGTAGGGAGTAAAACTCATATTTCATCCCCTCCCGTCCTTCCCCTTGTCTACCTTGTCCCTCGCCCAGCCTGTTCCTTCTTCTACCATCCCTCAACTATCTTCTCTGCCGCCTTTCCTCAGTCTCCCACCCTTCTCTACAACTTAACACTCTATATTATGCAGGTTTCTTTAGTCCGTACTGTACGCCTAAAATGGTGCTCGCGCATGCTCTATATCTCCCGAGAAAAAAAATATTTTGCAAAAATTATGCATTTAAAATAGAGAGGAGGTATTCTAGCATAGATTTACATAATAAAATTCTATCAGTAGACCTCTCTTAAAAAATAGGAAGACGATCTTGTCAACAAGGTTTCCGCTGCATATACAAGTCAGTACACAATCTGGCTACGGTATTGTGTTAACGCATGCGCAATATCTCACCAGAGGAGTTATATTTTGTAATGAATGTGCATTTAATATGGTTAGGGGGTATTTCAGCATAAATCTATGTAATAAACTTTTATCGGTAAACCTGTGTTTATAATTAGGAGAGCGCCCTAGCCTGTAGAGCGCAAAACTCTTACTTTATCCCCTCCCGTTCTTCCCCTTGTCTCTCTTGTCCCTCGCCCAGCCTGCTTCTTCTTCTACCGCCCCTCAACTATCTTCCCTGCCGCCTTCCTTCAGTCTCCCACCCTTCTCTCCAACTCAACACTCTATATTATGAAGTTTTCTTTAGTCCGTACTGCACGCCTGAAATGGTGCTCGCGCATGCATTATATCTCCCGAAATGAAGAATATTTTGCGAAAATTATGCATTTCAAATAGAGACGAGATATTCTAGCATCGATTTATATAATAAAATTCTATCATCGTCTCGTTAAGAATAGCCCAAAAAGGTCCTTTGCATATAGGCTCCGCGCTGCATATTCCAGTCACGCTCACAATCTTGCTACGTTAGTGTGTTACCGGCATGCGCAATATCTCATTAGAGGAGTTATATTTGTGCCGTCGCCGTAGCCAACACGTAAACGCCTCGATCTACAGAAGTTGACAGAATTAAAGATTTTTTGTCGAACATCACTTTAAAACTATTGGGAGGCTTTTTCACAACGAGATGCTCCTCGGCGCCAGATAAGGTC